>NC_057733.1:38616797-38625329 GCF_004010195.1 Chiloscyllium plagiosum | reverse complement strand
TCACTGATGGAGATGGGGAGGTCCAGGAGGGGGAGGGAGGTGTCAGAGATGGTCCAGGTAAATTTTAAGGTCAGGGTGGAATGTGTTGGTGAAGTTGATGAATTGCTCAACCTCCTCGCGGGAGCACGAGGTGGCGCCAATGCAGTCATCAATGTAGCGGAGGAAGAGGTGGGGAGTGGTGCCGGTGTAATTACGGAAGATCAACTGCTCTACGTAGCCAACAAAGAGACAGGCATAGCTGGGGCCCATACGTGTGCCCATGGCTACCCCTTTGGTCTGGAGGAAGTGGGAGGATTCAAAGGAGAAATTGTTAAGGGTGAGGACCAGTTCGGCCAAACGAATGAGAACAACGTCAACCATGGTACTACATTGCAAAGAAACTGAGGCCAGCTCAAACCAATGTCTGGCAAATCAATAGTGCACAGGAAGAAATCACTCTGATGGGAAGACTTTGCAGTGATGTTGTGTGACAGCAAACAGCAGCTCAACAACCAATTTGTTCAACAAATTCAACAAAGAACAAGGTGTAACTCTCTACGCAGGAACATGATCACCAGATTAGTCAACACTCTTAAGTTCTGTTGAATTTTGAAATGCTTGTCTTGTAAACTCTGTCTTACCTGCTGGTACAATTATTGGGTTGACAGGTGATTGTGCACAGTCAAGTATATCTGTTTTGGCTAAGTATTGTGCTATGTCTCATGATAACTAAGAGACATGATCATGGTATCATCACTGTATCACAGCATGTGCCCTGAGATGACACAGATCCCATCCTCCGTTTTAGTTTAGAACTATTTAAAGAATGACACCCTACCAGATGCATACAACTCAGTTCTAAAATAATAACTTAATATTAGTCCAGATATCTCTGGTGTTTGAGCACTATCATGTTTTTATTTACAAACCTTAGCTATAACAAATCTCTCCTGGACCTTTAATACCAGGATATCCATACTTGGTTTCTTAAGTTACAGGAGATCAGGTAAACACCTTGATGGAGAGAAACCACACTGACTTTCTGTCGGCAAATGCTCCAAGTCAGTCAACAGAGTAGAAGGAATTACAGGGCACAGACAAGGCAGCATCATCACTAAATTTACCTTTCTGTGGATTCACTCTTTTCTTCATACTCAACTGGGCAAACAACAATGGAGGTGACCTACAGGTGAGTTGATGAAAATTCCTTGAACTGCAACAATGTTTACAATCATTCCTTTTATCAGAAGCATATAAAAGCATAAATAAATGTTGTCCTTTTTAAAATTAAATGATAAATGTCACCAATTAAGAGGTGGCTTTAAAATATACCATATAAATGAAAAATGGACATCACATACTTGATGGGCACACCTTTGAGTCCTTGAAATGTAAAGTCCTTCAAGGGCAGCATGGTGGCTCAGTGGTTAGCGCTGCGGCCTCATGCCGCTAGGGACCTGGATTTGGATCCACTCTCAGGAGTATGTCTGTGTGGAGTTTGCACATTCTCCCGGTGTCTGCATGGGTTTCCTCCAGGTATTCTGGTTTCATCCCACAGTCTGAAGGTGTGCATGTTGGGTGGACTGGCCAAGCTAAATTGCTCGGTGTCCAGGAATGCACAGGCAAGGTGAATTAGCCATGGGAAACGCAGGGTTGTAAGGATAGGGTAGGAGGGTGGGATGCTCTTTGGAGGGTCAGTGTGGACTCAATGGGTTGAATGGCCTGCTTCCACACTGTAGGGATTCTATAATTTAGAATCTGTAATTTGCTTTCCAATAATAAATCATCTTTATCATCGCAAGGATGATCAGATCGCTATAAAACTTTAATGTGTGGGCCATTTGAAGACCACATTAGCAAATAAAAAGCATTTCTTCAACATGAAAAATAAATTCTCTTTCTTTCTTCACAGATACTATCTGACCAACTGAGGGAGGATTTTCTATTTTTAGTTCAGGTTTCAAGACATCGGACTCCAGTAGGGATGATCTCACTTCATGAACCATAAAAGAGCATGAAAAATCTGATCTTGAAAACAGAAAACAAAACTGAAACTTTTCTGAACCTATATCTAAGAAAAACCCTGGTGCCATTTGTGTTTTTTTTGGCTGGATGACAGGTTTGCAATGCAGAATGATTGCTAACAACGTGAGTTGAATTCCCACACTGGTTGAAGTACCATGAAAGATTCTTCTTCTCAATTTCTCCCCGAGCCTGAGGTGTGGTGACCCTCAGGTTAAACCACCACCAGTCATCTGTCTAATGTGAGAGCAGCCCTATGATAGGGCGATGGCAACTTGACCTTTATACATTAGCCATGCCACATCTACAACAGTGTCGTGTCAATTTTTCCCAACACTTTATCTTTACAAGGTTGCAATACTACAGACTTACACAAATAGGTTGTGTTCCATACATACTGATGTTACTATACATTGTATACACATAACTGAGTGACCACACTGACTCCATTACACAGAGGGAATGATGGTTACATCTTGTGATGTAATGAAATTATGTTAAAAGCACAGTCCTGTCTGATGGAGAATCTATCCCATAATACAATATTCTGACTTGGCAGCCCATCAAAGGTTACACTTATACGAATAATATCCTCCTGAGCATGCTCATACATAATGAAGTCATGCATTACAAATATACGGCGGCCATTTAAAAACACTTACCTTACTTGGTATATGCAACAAATTAACTACTAATTTTAGAGAACAACATTTAGATATTCCATTTGAAAAAAATAAAAGCAATGTGCTGAAATTAATTTGCAATTACAATTTGTCAAATGAACACTATCAACTGTGCCTTTTTCAAAAATGGCTTTTTAACTGAAATCTACCTCAAGGGTCTATTCATTCTATGTTTAATAATCTAGCAGATAGCTATTAAGAATTAATCGTATAATTTTATGGTCGAAAATAATGTAATAGTATTTTCTGCTACTTGGAGCAGTATCAGTGTTAAAGAAATAAAATGTGGTACATCAGTATTTTTATCGCAATGGAGTTTTACTGCAGAGCAAAAAAGACTTTGATCTGAAGCTGTGAATGCCCTTTGCAGCTCTTGATAACGATAAGGAATTACTGACTTTCATCTCAACCAGATATCATTTTGTTTGCCAGTTCTGAGCGAAGGTGAAAATGCGCTTTTGGAAAGGAATATATTGCCTAGCAACAGTACAAGCAAGCTCTGATCATACGATCCAGTGTCAAACAAGTATGAGTTTATGATTAATGCTCCTTATTTGATAAAGCAATCTGAAGCAAACATTTGTAACTAAAAGTAATGCCATGCTGGGGAAGAAGACAGCTTCAAAGCAGAATGATTGGAAGACCTTGTCTCAATAATGGTAAAAACAATGACTGCAGATGCTGGAAACCAGATTCTGGATTAGTGGTGCTGGAAGAGCACAGCAATTCAGGCAGCAAAATGCCTAATGTACAAATTGGCCTTATGAGTGCTTTTGGCGCAGTGATGCACAAAGTTAAGCAAGGATGGACAGCAGATAATGGCTGAATTAGTTCCATTCAGTTGCCGAAATTTTAACAAAGGACAGCTTTGGGTGTGTCACTAGCAGCACCTTCTCTCATGAAGACGTTTACTTTTCAAAGCAACACAGGACTGTAAACAGCTGTGTATAACATCAAACAATTCATTACAATGATTTGGGAAAACAGGAATATCAAACACAGGCTATCACCGGAGGGAAGTGATCAGTCCGAGAGGAAAAGCAACAGGATAGCGTGTGTGGAAGGAGAATGAAGGTGGTGGAAAGACCAGGACAAGAGACCAGATGGAAATGGTCAGCCTGACACTTCGCCACAAAAATTGCTGCTCGTCAGATGCTGCCTGAATTGCTGTGCTCTTCCAGCACCACTGATCCAGACAATGCAAGTGTTGCCTGTGTGATAGTTAAGGACCCATTCTGTACTATACATGTGCGTTTTCTCAGCATCACATGGTGGAGGAATGGTGGAAAGTGAGGTGATCGGGAGTTGGAGCCGTTAATAGCAGACAGTGCTCCAAGTAAAAAGAACAATGCCATGTTGAGAAGAACAGACAAGAACAAGGTGAGAGGGACAAGGAAGGTCCAAGGACAGAAATGTAAGCTCAGAGATTCCTGTTCCCGTATGAAACGTGGACACACTAAATTAAGCATTTTGGGGAGATGCAGCGCATACTGCTGAGCTATAATCCACCACTCTTGGCTACATATGAACAGCAGCAATAAAGTCCCCTGAAGCAGCTGCCTTTGGGAGTCAACAGTTGTAGCTCAGTTGGTTGCAGTCTTGCACCTGAATCAGAAAATTGGAGGTTTAGGTTCTGTTCCAGAGTGGATCAACACTGATCTTCCAGTATAGTACTGAGGGACTGCCTTTAGATTAGATTCCCTACAGTGTGGAAACAGGCCCTTCAGCCCAACCAGTCCACACCGACCCTCCGAAGAGTAACCCACCCCGACCCATTTCCCTAACTAATGCACCTAACACTATGAGCAATTTAACATGGCCAATTCACCTGAACTGCACATCTTTTGGACTGTGGGAGGAAACCGGAGCACCCGGAGGAAACCCACACAGACATGGGGAGAATTTCAAACTCCACACAGACAGTCACCCGAGGCTGGAATCGAACCTGGGAACTTGGCGCTGTGAGGCAGCAGTTCTAACCACTGAGCCACCGTGCTGCCCGATGAGATATTAAACCAGTACCCCATCTGATCACTCAGGTAATTGTAAAATGTTCCACAGCACTATTTTGAAAAGAGCAAGGTAGTCATCCCCAATATCAATAAATAAATATCACAAAACATTGTTATGATCCATGCTGGAAGTCATTTTTAAAATTTGTTTTTGTTTAGTGAAATGGTCTCTCACCGCAGGCAGTGCTGCAGATGCTACTTTAACAATAAGAGAAAGTTTAATAACAAAAGAAATAATGATAAAATAGAATAATCCAAACTATCTACTTCAACACAAATTCAAAGATTGCTTTAAATGCATAATAAACGTATAATTCCTTAATCGCTAAACTCATTTATAAATTGAAAAGAAACAAAATAACTTTTGCATCATATCCCAAAACACCTCTGGTACACTACTCAAAATATCATCTTCCAATACTCTCACCAGAGCCCTGTATCTAACAGCTTGGTCGCTTTAAGTCGCTTGTGACTTCATACACTTGAGCTTCAAAGTATTGTTTCAAGTAACCTCTTCAGGGTTATGTCCCAACACTTTTAGTCTGTGACTAAATGAACTCATCGTACAAAGGTAGCTCTATTCATTATAAAGTCTTCCCGTCTCAGAAACATTGGTCTTTGCAGCCAAACAATTCCAAAGACTTCACAGAATTGTTCAAAACTCAAAATAAAATGGAAACCAGAAGTCTCTCTCTCTCTCTCTAAAACATGGGTGTTTCCTTTCAGCTTAAAAAAAAGAAACAAACTTCAGAAGTCTGTAGCAGACCCCAAGACTCAATTATTTAACATTTTTGCATTGCAAGACAATCTGAGATAAACAAAAAAATCTAATAGTGTCATCTGTTGTTTCAGAGGTAAAAGTGAGGACTAAAGCCAGGGCTCAAAAACTAAAGAAATCACCATGGCCACAGAAATACTTATAAGTTAATTGTTAACTTCAGACACATTGAAAATCAAGTTACTAATTAAAAGAAAACATAAACACAACCTAACATCCAGTGATACAGGGTGAAAGCTGGAGAATGCGGTTGAGAAACGTATCAGCAATGATTGAATGGAGGAGCAGACTCAATGGGCTAATTTCTGCTCTTATGTCTTATAGTCTTATATTAAGTAGATGTATATAAATCCCATAGTTCACATTATCTTATGGATTACATCGCAACAATTACTTGGTCGTCATCAAATTCCTGTTTGTAGGAATTTGTTATGTGTATATTGGCTGTTAGGTTTCCTATGCTACAATAATAGCACAACAATAATTCAGAGGCTATAAACCACTGAGAGCGATAAAACATTTTGTTTACAATAATCTCATTATTTAGAGTCCATTGAAGAAATCTGGTGGATGTTATGTTTATTTCTGATTGTAATACTAAAGAGAAACAATTGACCATTTTGGAAATTGAATCAATACATTTATACTAATAGTGTGACTGATAATTTTGTAGAGTGTCTCTTATGTGCACCAAATGTCTCAATTTCATAGCAACTAAAGTACAAAATCAGAGACAGCACTGGGTCTTTCCTGCTGGAGCTGATTGCCTTTCGGGAATTATTACCATGCTTGAAACAAACAACTGAAGAGAATTAGTGCTGAATTTGATCAGGATTTAATTTGAATTGTTAAACTCATTGTCACATTCAACTCTTTGAAACAACAGTCTAGATTAGAGTGGTGCTGGAAAAGCACAGTAGATCAGGCAGCATCCGAGGAGCAGGAAAAACGATATTTCAGGCAAAAGCCCTTCATAAAAATCTCTCCACCCTGGAGGCTCCCTGCCTCCATTCCTGATGAAGGGCTTTAGCCCAAAACGTAGATTTTCCTGCTCCTCGGATGCTGCCTGACCTGCTGTGCTTTTCCAGCACCAGTCTAATCTAGACTCTGGTTTCCAGCATCTGCAATCCTTACTTTTGCCTCTTTGAAACAACAGATGAAACAGCAAGGTTGGAGTCTAGATGGGTCTGGAAGTGGCAGTCTCTCAGAAAACGTTGGAATGTTAAATAGTGGTGCAACTCACTCCTACAGCATGCTGAAGACAAAGTTAAACCAATGTTAATGTAAGCTTTATCATCAAGGCCACTGAGAGTCTAGGACAGTTCAGGAAAGGTATCCTGGACAATTTGTTCTAATTATACAGAAAAAAAATCAATAAAGCAATTTGATTAGGGAATGCAACAATGCACATTGTTTCATGCATCAATTATCTGATAGAATACTGTACACACAGTGATGGTATGCCTGGAATATGTTTCGTGTTGTGGAAGATATAAAGTATTTGTGGAAATAGCTGTCTGTGTACCATTAAGGTTCTAAAAATCAGTGGTGTATCAAAATGATTTGAATATGAATTTATCGTATGTTGTCATCATTTGGGATGTGGATTTTTAAAACAGATTTTGGTCAATCCTGTGAATGTAATTTCAAAATAAAATCAGAAAATCAGTCAGAACAGTGACCCAAATACATCATTTCTGCAAAGGAATGTGGTCCAGGGAAACATCAAGCAGAACATCTGTGGTGTTAACGGATGAAATATTTGTGTTGCTGAGTTTACAGAAAACATGGAAGACAGACCAAAGGGCTATGGTTTTAGCCTCTAACGTCTGCCTGGAAGGGGCGACAATTTCGTTCTGGCAGGAATATCAACTTTATAGTTCAGGCAAACAACAAGTAATGCAATGTTTGTAAGGAGAATGTCAAGATTGAGACTGAATAAAGGTTGTCAAGCTGTCAGAACTAAAAAGAGGGATGAGGCCATCAAATTGAAAAACATTTATGCCAGCAGAATAAAAGTCATAAAAGTGCCTCCCCAGTTGAGAGAAGGTAACTGAGACAGTTAAGTAACAAGGTATAGAGTTGCAGCAAGAGTGATACCTTTCTTCGGTTGAGGATCTGTAAAGCAAAGTGTTGGGAAAGAGGTTGAAACTTTCTTTTACTATTTATGCTTTAGTTTTTGAAACTGTCATATATACAGTTTTGGGGATTTTTTTGTAAAAAAACTCACATTCTTTTGTTAAAGAGAATTTGCAGCCTCATGCAAATATGTTTCAGCGATTATAAAATTCATGATCTATCAAGCCAAGTTTCACTCTAGGAGCTGACTAGTGCAGTATTACAACTGCCTGAGATCGTAACAGAGCAGGAATTGATATAATTGATATTTCTTCATTAACACAAATATGAGCCATGATATTTATATGTTGGGTAGTGTTATGACATGGTGGTGAACCCTTCTGTCAATTAACTCAAACATCAATAAAAGCTCACCTCGCCTCGTAATCTGTTAAAGTATGAGTGACAGAGAACTCCTAAATTCCACTAAAGTAAAAACTATCAATTTATTCTTTAACTCTAAAAATGAACATTAAACAATAACTATTTACAATTCTAAACCTCCTTTCTCTTCAATGCTTGTTATCTGCCTCCCACTGTATAACAATACACTGTCATAGAGATGCACAGCATGGAAACAGACCCTTCGGTCCAACCAGATATCCCAACCCAATCTAGTCCCACCTGCCAACACCCGGCCCATATCCCTCCAACCCTCAAGAGGGTTGGAATATAAAAGCACCGTCGTGCTACTGAGACTTTATAAAGCTCTGGTTAGGCCCCATTTGGAGTACTGTGTCCAGTTTTGGTCCCCACACCTCAGGAAGGACATATTGGCACTGGAGCGTGTCCAGCGGAGATTCACACGGATGATCCCTGGAATGGTAGGTCTAACATACGAGGAACGGCTAAGGATCCTGGGATTGTATTCATTGGAGTTTAGAAGATTAAGGGGAGATCTAATAGAAACTTACAAGATAATACATGGCTTGGAAAGGGT
>NC_057733.1:38569148-38612898 GCF_004010195.1 Chiloscyllium plagiosum | reverse complement strand
GAGGTGCAGGTGAATTTGCGACGGATATGGAAGGATCCCTTGGGGCCTTGGAGGGAGGTGAGGGGGGAGGTGTGGGCGCAAGTTTTGCACTTCTTGCGGTTTTCGGGGAAGGTGCCGGGAGTGGAGGTTGGGTTGGTGGGGGGTGTGGACCTGACGAGGGAGTCGTGGAGGGAGTGGTCTCTCCGGAACGCTGATAGGGGTGGGGAGGGAAATATATCCCTGGTGGTGGGGTCTGTTTGGAGGTGGCGGAAATGACGATGTATCCGGAGGTTGGTGGGGTGGAAGGTTTTGGTGACATTCAAATTGTGGTCAAAACAACTCAGATGTCTAGTCTACAGCCAAATACTATATATTTTCAATTTTCCAATACACTCCGAGACAGCTAGTCAGTCACATGACTGATGCCTGCAAGCTGTCAATGTAAAACAGCCTTCACTCTCTCTTAAAGGTACAGTACTTGCCTTCAACTTCATAACAGTAACTGACTTCAATCAGATTTGCTTCAAGTTTAATCTTTTCAATCTAAATGCTGTCATAAAAATCAATGTTAAATTAGATATTGTAACTTTACTAATTTCATACAACACCTTCATATTAATCACATATTTGTGGACAGGGTAGCAGTTTAATTCCTTTTAAGACAAGCTAAATGTAAAAAAAAATCAATTCACAAAATACTTCATCAACTGGTATAATTTAAAGATGGTAGCTTTGCGGCATCTAATATGGAGAATCCGTGAGCTGAGCACTTACACAGTGGACTGTCATTTGGATGTGCACATCTGCCCCAGCGCTATTTCAGTGTGTGTGTATTATTGCAACAATGCTATTAACCCTCTGAAAAATGCAAATATAATTTATCACTCAAGTGTGTTTAAAATTTGCAGTTAAAATTCACGAGAAGGAATTCAAAAAATACAGCTTTTAGAAATACTTACAATGATTTAAATGTCAATTAAGTTGGGAGTACAGGTATGAAAAATGGGAAACTTTATAATTAATTTTCTTAAATAATACTTTATTCTTGCCTAAAAGGCATAAATATCCACAACATTTGTAATTCTCACAGGGAATGACAGTAATGCTGGTTTGAAACTGAAAAAGATGTATCAAAAAAGTTAAATAGTAAGACCAGTCGATACTGAAAAGTAATGAGCATTTGATTATTCAGAAACCATGATGGTGTCATCATAGATGTTCCTTGCAAATCAAACAGTATGACCCACCTGTACTAGTTAGTATAATGGATGGAAACCTGCAAGTCTCGTTCAAATTGATTTCGGAAGGAATGCACATTATGGTAATATCCTCTTTCCAAATCTGAACACTCTGTGAAGCTGCACAAAGTGGTTCTCTCATATTTAGCATCAACTGTCTACTGGCAAATGGAACCTGGATTAATCAGGACAGTATTATCCCCGCTGAAATCTAATTCCATGATTGCGGAGCAGGGTGGTTGTAACACACATAAAATTGGTGAACTTACAAGCAATGTATGAATAATCAGATTTGTGCGTAGTTAACTCTTTGTACACTGAATTTAACATGTTACCAACCTCATAAGAATGTGTCAGAATGCTGCTATCAGTCAAATACTAAAATTGAATTTGCTTGATATAATTCCTCTTAACTTGCAAGGTAATAATAGTCGGCTAAATTCACTTTAGGACAAAATCCCTTAAATTAGTTGGGGAGAGCACTCTTGCCACATGACCATCACTAGACAAGAAGCCAAGGGCTTGATGTTTGACTCTGTCTAGGGCGTGGGTCTTTCAGGGAAGAGATTCATCTCCCTCTCAGCAACATCAGATGTTGTGGAACAGCGCAGAAGCAAAGTCATTGTGAGCAATGCCACAGCAGATCTCATTGCCTCTTTAAGATCACACTTTTCATAAGGAAATCACACATGCAAGTGTGATCTCACCTGGATGTCACAAAATGCTGATGTGTTTTAATAATGCATCCAATAATGCAAGTATCCAACTGGCTCAAGGTGAGTAAATTCATAAGGTGTACCTTGTCAGCAAGTACCAAGGAGCTTTAAGCAAGTGACAGAGAAGTGAGAATTCAAATTACTCCAGTCTCGTATTCAAAGTTAATCAGTCCAATTCGGTGAACAACAGAAAGTCAACATTTTGAAATGCTGAAATAATTACAGAAATTTTATAGTGCCAATCTTAATCTTCATCAAGTTAAAATATAGTTATGTAACTGATAGTTATAATTTCTAATCATTGCACTGAAGATTTAAATAATGTTGTTACTGGGAATTTGGATTCTAAAGTAGAGGTCAATGGATTTTTGGTGATCAATCCTGTAAAGGTGCCTTTTTTTTAGGGAAGGTCAGAAATGCATTTTTGAACAGTGAGTTCACAAAAGCATTTCCAGGAAGGCACGTGGCTTAAGCTAAATGATTCAACAAGCTATCTGATGAGACAGTTGCTCGCTTTTGTTGACTTGATTTTTTTTTACATCCAGGATCAGATGTTCCCAGAGGCAAAACAGGACAGCAGAAAGATATTTTCCAGGGCAGTATCCAAACCAAAGCTAGAAAATTGCCTCAAGTTAGTTTGAGCAGAGCAGGTAGATAGGGTTAGAAAATTCCTGATGTTCGTAGGTTAGTAGATTCCTGATGAAGGGCTTATTGCTCGAAATGCGATTCCCCTGCTCCTCGGATGCTGCCTGACCTGCTGTGCTTTTCCAGCACCACACTCTCGACTCTGATCTCCAGCGTCTACAGTCCTCACTTTCTCCAGAGTTAGAAAAGCCCTTACCTTTTCTCAGGGCTTAATGAGGAAAAGTCAGTGAGTGAGCTTATTTGTCTATCTCGTGGAGAGAGGTAAGGGTCACATCTGGTGAATGCACAGGAAATCACCAATAGAAAGGTCTATTCAGTAAGAGATTATAAAGTATAGATGGGATTGGAAAGCATATTGCTGCGGCTAAAGGTTCTTTTTTTTTTGCAGTTCATGATAGAATCCTTCAAAGTTGTCAGATAGATATATGAAACTAGTTTTGGTTTCTTTTCTTTTGTGTAATAAACATTGGCAGCTGTGTGTGAATATGTTCAGTGGCTGACCATTACAGATAAAAATTTGCAAAAGCAAAACTTAGGATCTGACAAGCCAGGTTTCACTTGGGAATTTGACTTGTCCAGTTTTATCATCAGATGGGAACTTAACCAGAAAACTTTAAACAATAAGATACTATTCTAACTTATAGCACCTTCTAACTCAGAGGACAAGGGCAGCAGAGACTTGACAGTACCTCCCCCTGCAAGTTCTCTCTAGGCAACACACCAGCCTGACTTGGATTTATATTGGCGTTCATTCACTGCCTTTAGGTTAAAATCCTTACTAACAGCTTCTCTACACCTGAAGGACCGCAGCTGTTGAGGATGTATTACAATGCTGTAAATTACTGGAAACATTTGTCACAATAGCCTAGCTTATATCACGAGTCTGGAAGTACTATGTTGGAGCTGAATTATTTCGTTGGTCTCCTTTCAATCCTGATTCCTGAGTTCCTCCTAATTGGTTGCAGTCCATAATGTCAATCATAAAAGCCCCCATCTCAGAGTTGGTTTCATCATTTACTACCATTCGATGACCATTCAGTGTAGTTTCACCCAAAATGCAGTGCTGACTTCAGAATATTAAATTATTCAAATGCTTTCAGATTTTTTTCACAAATTAGTTATGCCTGTCCCTGGTTACTGCGGAGAAATGTAATGCATGCATCTAAAACATGCTGGTCACCCCAGCCCACTTTGGGCATAGTTTTCAGTAGAAAGTATTTTCACAATCTCTTCAGCTACACTCTTCATGCACAGGAGTTTGCCCAATGCACAACTGTGTTTGTTTTTTGTTGCCATGTGTCATGCATACACAGTATCTATTCTCCATTCTGGATCTCTCACACAATGTTCAGAAAGCCAGGGTCCCTGTCTACTGGAACATGTTGTTATGTTGGCCCATAGGGTCCAGAAAATTTACTAAAACAGTCAACAGTATGGAAACTGCTGTTGGAGGAGTAAGCCTTGCTGAGTGCTACAATGAATCTTGTAGATGGAACTCATTGCTGTAACCGTACATCATTAGTGTCGGGAGCAAATGTTGAAGATGCTGGATGGTGATACCAATCAAGGAGGCTGCATTGTCTTGATTAAAATTCTCTCTCGTCCGTCTCTCTCATTACAAAGCTCTTGTCTGGTAAATGTTTAAACTATTTCAGAAAGCTACTTGTGAGAATTTTTATAATAGCATTTATTTGAAATAAGCATTGGTGATCAGCCCCTGGACATCTCTGCAGAAGTTCCTCAGGGTACAGTCTCAGGCACAATGATCTTCAGATGCTTCATCATTGACCTTCTTTCCATCATACAAAAAAGATCAGAGATCAGAAGGACTTAGAAGCAAAAAAAGCCTCAATGAGTCCTGTCAACCAGTGATAATGAACTGCGTTTCCCCTTTTTCTTGGCCAACGAAAACATTTATATTTTATTTGTCGAGATCGGTCTCCATTTATGTAAGGGTTTAAAAAGATTAGAGTTTAACCTAAAGGATTATAAATTGGTAAGTTCTTTTTTGTTCAAACTAATTTATTTGTACTGAACTGTAGCTTCTTGTAAAATACAGAAATCTGGTTGATGCATTCTATCAATCTGAATTTAGCAAGGAAGTAAATTGGGAATTTTGAATAATTTGATAAAATCTTTTACTTTTTTTGATAGCCCTGGGAATAGTCAGGTTTGACAATCAGCAAACTTTCCCAACTTGGCTGCTATACAAGCAACAGTGAAGGAATAGTGATACTTAATTCCAAGTCAGGAGACTGTGCGGCTTGGAGGGGAATGTGAAAATTATGGTGTTCCCATGTACCTGCTGCCCTCACGCTTCCAGGCATTAGAGGTCATGGGTTTGTAAGGTGATGTCTGAGGAGTCTTGATGAGTAAAAATTTCTAAAAGTAACAGAACATGATAAATGCATCTGGATCCATAAACAAGTGCACAAAGTGTAATATCATGGAAGTTTCAGTAAACATTATAAATCACTGGGAGAAAGTGAGGACTGCAGATGCTGGAGATCAGAGCTTAAAAATGTGTTGCTGGAAAAGCGCAGCAGGTCAGGCAGCATCCAAGGAGAAGGGCTTATGCCCGAAACGTCAATTCTCCTTCTCTTTGGATGCTGCCTGACCTGCTGCGGTTTTCCAGCAACACACTTTTAAGCTTAAATTATAAATCACTGGTTTGAGCTCTGCAATAGTTTTGTATCCAATTCCTGGCAGCACACTTTTGGAAAGTCTTGAGAAAGCGCAAGAAAGATTTACTATAATTGTAGCAGGGATATGTTGAATTCTGCTAAATAAAGAGATGACTGGAGCTTGCGTTGTTTCCCTTCGATCAGAAAAGATTAAATAGCTAATCAATGGAAGTGTGTCAGTTAGTTAAGTGTTTTGGTGAGGTCTATCAGAAGAAACTGCTTTCACTGGCAGAAGGATAAATAACTAAAGGACACAGATTTAAGGTCATTGTCAGGAAAACACAGGCAGGAGAAGCAAATAGAGCGCTTTAAGATTTGGAAGGTCCAGCATCAAAGTGTGGCTGGGTATGTCCAATCATAACTTCTAAAAGGTAACATGATCCTTCTGGGAGGAAACATTACTGGGCCATCGAGGGGAAACACAGGATTGGTCTTTCACAGTCTCAACACCAGCACACTGAGCTGACTGGCCTTCTTCTGTGCTGTAAAATTCCATGGTTCTAATGATCTTGGAGAATTGCAGCACTTACTTATACAGATATTTTAAGTATCTGATTGAGCTCTAAATTTCAAATTCACAATGCCATTATGTGCCAACCTGCAAAACCCAACCAATGTTAACCCAACAATTTTGAAAGCCCAGTCCAGTCCTCAAAAGGGATAAAATTTCAAACTGACCTTGCATAAAAATGGCCCTGCACAAAGTTATTTCAATTTCTTCACTGCAATCTATGTTTGACAAAAGGAAAATTGTTTTGTATTTCTATACAATACAATACAGCACAAGAATAGGCCTTTCGGCCCATCAAGCCTGCGCCGATTCCTAATCTTTATTTAGACGTATTTATTGCGCATGCATGGTTTCTATCCCTCTGTTCACCTCCCTTCATGTGTCTATCAAGATATGCTTTAAATGTTGATAATGTGCCTGCTTCCATCATCAACACTGACAGTGTGTTCCAGGCACCGACCTGTGCAAAACATTTTCTCCACATTTCTCCACTAAACTTTCCTCCTCTCAACTTGAACCTGTGCCCTCCTGTAGTTGACCTTTCCAGCCATGGAAAAAGCTTCTGCAAATCCACCCAATCTATGCTTCTCATAATTTTGTCAACCTCTATAGATCACCCTTCTGCCTCCATCTTTCCAGTGAAAAAATCCAAGTTTATCTAACCTCCAGTTATTGAGAGAAATTCCAATTGACTTTCCTCACACAGTATTGGCATCAGCAAAATCTGTCATTATGGTCTTGAAGAGTAATTTTCTGGATTTTCAAAATCAACTTCCTGAAGTAATTCCACAGCCTTTAATCTTAAGGCAACCCTGAATATAATTATTCGCTGACCTGATTGTAATGAGAAACATAATGTTCTATTCTGAACTGGAATGATTTTTCACAAGCAACTAAAGATGTCCAACACAATTAACTTAAATTATCTTAATAGGTTTTCCCAGCTGTCACTGAAAGTCTGTAAACCAATAAAATTAATTAGTAATATAAGCCTTTTAATTGTTGTCACTACCTTGATTTTAACAATGTTGATCATTGGAAAAAGTATCTCTCCAACAAGAGTCAGTAGCTGACAAGGAGCACATTTCCTCCAGGATTAAACAACTAAACTCTCTAGAAAATAGAGAGCCTGAAGTGCTGCAAGTTAAAGAATTAATGCTGCAACTTCCTGATACTGTCGCACCACTGTTTTTGCAAATTTAGTTATCTCTGACCAGCCACAATTACAGGGTTTGCACAGGAAAAAGAGAAATAACAAATATCCAACAGGGCCACTGGATTCTTAAAATGTTCACAGCAAGTCTGGTTCTGAAATTCTAATTTTGTTGCCAGCATGCTGGAGGTCACTTCCTTGTGCTTTTTAATTGGAATTCCTTCCTTCAAATCAGACTTAACAAGGAAGTGTGAGATTACTGTCACTTGCAATCTGTACAACCCACACCTCCTCAACGGTCCTCTCCTCCCAATCTTAAGGTGGTCACAGTTATTCTCTGACATGAGCTCTGTGAATCATTGTTGCTTCACTTTGTGGCTCAGCATGAAGAAAAACATCACAATCTTGTACCCTGTATTACAATACAGTTACTTCAGGTAAGCCTTAAATTAAAAAAAGAAATCCCAACATGTGATACCATTAGGATTGCGATTAAAGTTTCAGCACATGCTGCTGTACCTTTAGATCAAAGCAATTTCTTCCAGTTGTGACACTGCCAAGAATATTACTATCATTAATTTGTTCAAAAATATTTCACAGAAGGGGTCACAATCGAACTCCCAACTCATAAAATAATCCCAATGTATAAAATAATCTTACAAGATGGGTTTTGGCTCAGGTTTCCTTAACCACTCCTCCCCGCAAAACACTGACTGTTACCAGCAGTGTCTGATGCCGAGGCCCCAGATAATGAATGGCACCTATCAGATCTGACACTCTCCAGGACCTCTCCCAAGTGACCTATCTTCAGCACAAATGCAAAAAGCATTGCTGCTAATGATAGCACACACATGCTCACTCCCATTTCAATTCATACGCAATGTCAATCGCACAGACTCGAGTCAAAATCGTTAGAAAAGACATCAGCACGTAGCCTGACTGCTATCCTCCAATAATATAATTAAAGCAACACAATCCAGGACTGAACCTGGGCCCTCAGTGATTTGAACAACTCAACACTATAACAGCGTCAGCATGTTTCCACTGGTCACAGTGTCATTTCAAAGAGTCCAGGTTTGAAGCTCCGTTCCAAACAAAAGTCAACATTGGCAATTCAGTGCCATGTTGAAGGAGTGTTTCACACTTGGAGGTGCTTTTATTTTGATGGAACATTTAACCAAGGCCCCATCTACTTGCTTAGATGGAGTAACAACAATCCTGAAGAGCTGGGAAGTTATCTGTGGTGTTTTGCTGAATATTTGTCACTCAGTCTATAAAGAAAGTAGATTATCTGGTCATTATTGCATTGTTGTTTTGATACTCGCTTGCTTACACAAATTGGGTGTTAGCAAAATATTGGAGACATTGGTGTTTTTGAAAAGCACTACGAAGATTCAAATCATTCTATTTTTACTTTCGGTGCATTTGCTCCACAGAGCTAACAGGACAGCTTAGTGTTAAACTGAGAAACTTCACAATTGGTATTCAAGAGACCTTCAGAAATTCTTAAAGTTCAGCTCTTATACTCTCTCATGTCACCAAAATGAATTAGTACCTAGTAAAATCACACAGCAGAATTTATTATTAAACAGATATGGAATCCTCCCATTTATCATGAAGATTCATTAATTTTCAGCTGTAATGCAGAAGGTAGTTAAAACATAACTCTGCCTGTTTTTACTTAATTTAACAAGAACTCTATCAGAGAAATGCCGAGGCAGTCTAACTGGGAAGTAAGTGGCTGAATAATTTACTTTCAGTCTTAACTGTGGCCAACTTCTGACTTAATTGTATCATGCAGACTTTGCAAAAAGGATGCAACCCACAAATGTTGAGACACTCTACAGTTACTCCAGGTAAGCCTTAAATTTAAAACAAAAACCTCATACAGACATTGTGAAGTGAAAGATCAGAAGGAAATAATTAAATACTACTAGATAGTCGACAAGAGAGTTCACTCTGGAGTTCTGACATTGCTCAACTCAACTCAGAATGAAGAGGTGAATAATTTATTGTCACATATATCTTGAAGGTACAGTGAAAAGTGTTCTGTCACCACAATCTGGCACTATTTTGATGTACACTAAGGATAATAAGAAATTACTTAAATTAAAGTTTCTTCTTCTGTTCAAATTGGGGTCTCAAGCATGGCTTCAGCGTTTATACAAGGTGCAGCTCAAGGAGTCCCACTCCAGGAACAGCAACAACAATGCCAATGTGCCCGGAGACCCCGGCTCGGCTGCCACCACCACCTCATGACACTGCCAAGAGTCCAGGCTCTGGGTCTACTCCCACCACCAAGAATCCAGGCTCTGGGCCTACTCCCACCACCATGAATCCAAGCTCTGGGCCTACTGTCACCAGGTGTCCCCACTCCAGGCACTGCCGCTGCCAGGAGTCCAGGCGCCAGGCCTGTCACCAGCTCTTCATCATCCCGTTCAACATTCCAAGATTCCCTTCTTTTGTTTCATAAAATGTGGGTAACTTGGGTAGAGATGGGCCTTTGTTTTGGTAATATTAGATAGGATTAACAGGACTAAGTTTCCAGTTTTGCCAACAATGGATCATTCTATTAACCAAGCTAGAATTTGCAATCTCTATGAAACCATTCATGATTGGCCCCTAGAATTTCCATTGTAGTGTGATCTGCTCCATATAAACTATATTTGCCATCCGGAGGTTGCGATAAATTACACTGCAATAGTCCTTTGTTTAAATAATGAAAGGATATGTTCAGTGAATGAGAGTACCTTTTTGATTCACTCCCTTCTTTATTCAAGATGTGAAAACAAGAGAAATTGGAAGATAAAACTGGAGACATACCTCATCAAAACAGAAGCAATTGCAAACTAAACATTGAAAAAGAATGTCACCATGAGCGATGGATATATTTTCTTCTACATGCATTTGGAAGTGCACAGTTTTCAGTTCGCTTTCAGAGCCCTATTAATACATTGATGTGTATTACCTGCGTCCAACTACCATTTTGTCTTGCTCCACTTCAAGCACATCAGAAATTCTGTCAGCATACTCTGACTGCTTCACTCATGAAGCACATTGACTTGTGTGAAAGCAAAATATGTTTCCTGCTTGTACACAAGATGTAGGCATCATGAGAAGGCCAATATCTATTGCCTACAGCTATACAACTGAGGAAGGGCAATCAACATCCTTACTGTGAAAATAAAACCAGAAAAACTGCAGATGCTGGAAATCAAACTCAATCAGAAATTGTTGGGAAAAACTCAGCAGGTCTGGCAACAACTGCGGAGATAAATCAGAGTTACATTTCGGGTCCTTAGAACTTAGAATCCCTATGGTGTGGAAACAGGCCTTTTGGCCCAACAAGTCCTCTGAAGAGTAACCTACCCAGGCTCATTCCCCTTCCCTATTACTTTACATTTCCCCATGACTAATACGCCTAACCTACACATCCTTGAACAGCATGGGGCAATTTAGCATGGCCAATTCACCTAAACCGCACAGCTTTGGACAGTGGGAGGAAACAGGTGCACCCAGGAGAAACCCAAGCAGACAGAGGGAGAATGTGTAAACTCCACACAGACAGTCACCTGACGCTGAAATCGAACCTGAGTGCCTAGCACTGTGAGGCAGCAGTGCTAACCACTGGGCCAGTGTGTCGCCCCGTGGGTCCAGTGATCCTTGTTCTGAAGTGATGGTTGCATTGCTCACAAGTCATTGCTGGGGGTCTGAAGTCACATGTAGGGATGTAAGGAGAGCACATTTCTTTACAAAAGGACCATTTCGGTTTCTCTGACAATCTGGCTGTTTCACAGTCACCAATGGTGATCAAGGCCTTTTAATTCCAGAATTAGTACTTAATGGAATTTCTCATAAGAGTTAGTAAGATTTGATACCTTACCTCTGGATTACTAGTGCAGTAAAGAAACACTATGCTAATGTAGCCCTTCACACCATAGAAACAGCAGAAAGGAAAAGCCAGTGAAAAACCTAGCTGGAATCCAAAAAAACTCAGCGATGGTTGTACTGTTCAGATCATGATTCTTGATAGCTGGTATGCAAATCAAATGATCTTTACAGTGAGAGTATGGAAA
This sequence comes from Chiloscyllium plagiosum, assembly GCF_004010195.1. Lineage (NCBI taxonomy): Eukaryota > Metazoa > Chordata > Chondrichthyes > Orectolobiformes > Hemiscylliidae > Chiloscyllium > Chiloscyllium plagiosum. Next base: position 38,601,896 of record NC_057733.1, on the reverse strand, counting down.
TGCATCACATAATGAGCTTGACAATTCATATGAAGAAACTTAGAGCTGGATTTTCCAAGCCCTGAGCATGAACATAGCAGTGTTCTGCCTTGGGATAGCTTGCTGACTGCAGGAGACATTTCAGCTGCCAATTTATATGTTTAAGGTCCTAAGTAGGGGTGATGTAGAGGATTTGCTAGTTGCAGCAGCTGGCAACGATGTGTGGAAAATTATCTGCCACACTCTGGGCGAGCCACCTGTACCAGAATTGCAGTCCCCTTTTATTCAACCTGATTGACTGACCCTTCCATGTACAAGCACCCTCGCAAACTCTGAGTTGCTTCAGCAGCAGCAGCACACCTCCCCCCAAGGCATCAGCCCTCTGTCCTGCAGCATCGATAGCCAGTGTGCCAAGCTCCATTCTACTGGGAATATCCACATACCAGTGAAAATGTGGCCTTCAGAGGGTGGGTTTTTGGTATTGACACAGTCTGCATGAGAATCCTGTCCTAGACATCTAAAACTTTCTAAGTGGCAAATGCAAAAACCCTTGTCTGCCTTAATACGGAACGTTTGAAGCAGTGGAAAAGCTGTACTGCACTGAGATTATTTGTGAAAAGACACAAATAGATAAAAGCCCTGTTTGTTTCTTTAAAGAAAGAAAACAGTCCATAAAACCTGATGCAGAGAATTGTTACATTCAACTTGTTTTCATTAGCGTACGGTTACATTACATGTTGAGGCAAGACTGACACTGCAAGGAGACCATTCACATCAAACAAGGACAACATCTTTTCAACAAAGATGTGCCATCACTGTCACAGAAACAGCGAGAGGTCCTCTCTTTAAGGAACTGGAGGAGATTTATAACTCAGCTGATGTGCACAATATTTCTACAAATGTACATACATACATACAATATGTAAAAAAAAATTGAACCTTTCATCTTGCAAGACAGGTAATATCAATGTTCTTACCTTAAGCACAATGGGTTTGCAATTCTGATTTGATAGGCATTCACTACTTTGTTGTCCAGAAAATAAGAGGGGACACTCCACTAGCAGATGTGCAGAAGGAGCTAAGTGACAGCTCTCGGCTATCAAGTTCCTTAACAAATGACTCTTGGCAGCACCCACAAAGCCAGTCGCATCTCGGTGATTCATTCACGGGGGAAGCAATGGTGTAACGGAATTATTGCTGAACTACAAATCCAGAGACTCTCAAATGTCCTGGGGAGCCGGGTTCAAATCCCATACAGTGGCAACAAGGGCAGGTTAGAGGCAAGGAATTCGACAATAATTAATTTCCCTCCTGGCTCTTCAAAGCCTGTCCACTATCTACAAGGCACAAGTCAGGAGAGTGACGGAATACTCCCCACTTGCCTGGATGAAGTCTGATATACCATGACTGGTCTGATAATCTTTAAATCTACTTTCCTGCCTTATCCCCACAACCCCGATTCCTTTAATTTTTAGAACTCTGTCTCAACCTACACTGAACAACCCAGCCTTGATAGCTCTCAGTGTCATAAAGTCACAGAGATGTACAGCACAGATGCAGACTCTTCGATCCAACTTGGCCATGCCGACCAGATATCCTAAACTAATCTGGTCCCATTTGCCAGCATTTGGCCCGTATCCCTCTTCCTGATGAAGGGCTTTTGCCTGAAACGTCAATTTTCCTGCTCCTCGGATGCTGCCTGACCTACTGTGCTTTTCCAGCACCACTCTAGTTTCCAGCATCTGCAGTCCTCACTTTTGCCATATTCCTCTAACCCCTTCCTATTCATATACCCATCCTGATGCCTTTAAAATGTTGTAATTGTACCAATGTCCACCACTTCCTCTGGCAGCTCATTCTATATACGTACCACCCTCTGCATGAAAAAGTTACCCCTTAGGTGTCTTTTATATCTTTCCCATCTCATCCTAAAGCAATGCCCTCTTGTCCTGGTTCCCCACGTCTCCAGGGAAAAGACTTTGTCTATTTATTCTATCCATATCCATGCCCCTCATTTTATAAACCACTATAAGGTCACTCCTCAGCCGCCAATGTTCCAGGGAAAACAGCCCCAGCCTATTCACCCTCTCCCTACAGCTCAAGTTGTAAAGAATTCAACAGGTTCATTACTCTCAAAAAACAAATTTCTCCTCAGCTGACTTAAATGGGTGACTCCTTATTTTGAGATTATGCCTCCTGGTGCTAAACGCTCCAGAAGAGGAAGCAGCCTTTCTACACCTAACCTGTCAAGCCCCCGAAGAATCTTATACATTTCAATAAGGTTTCCTTTTATACTCATAAACTCCAATGAGTACAAGCCCAACCTATTCAACCTCAAAAGACAGTCCTTCCAACCCTGGATTAACCTTGTGGGCCTCCTTGAGATTGCATTCAATGCCAGAAGGAGCAGTGCTCCAAAAGCTTGTGTTTTCAAATAAATCCATTGGACTATAACCTTGTGTTGTGTGATTTTTTGACCTTGTCCTACCCAGTCCAACCCCGGCTCCTCCACATTAAGTATATCTTTCCTTCGATAAGGGGACCAAAACTGTTCACAGCTGAACTTGAAAATATATGACCATTCCTCCACTGTCAGTGAGTGAAAATCCTGAAAGTCCATCCCTAAGGGCATTGTGAGCCTATGGAGTGCAGCTGTTCAAGAAGACAGTTCACCACCACCTCCACAAGGGCAACTAAGGATGGACAATAAATGCTGGCCAGCCAATGATGCCAGATAAATAAAAATAAGTAATCCAACTGTGGCCTAACTGGGGTCTTGTACAGTTTTACTAGACCTCCCTATTTTTATACTCTGCTCCCTTTTAAGTAAAGGCTGACATTCCATTTGCCTTCCCAATTACTCACTAAACCTGGATAATAGCTTTCCTTGATTCATGTACAGGGACTCATAAATCCTTCTGTGCTGCAGCTTTCTGCAGTCTTTCCTTGTTCAAATAATATTCATCTCCTCAGCTATTTCAATGGAAATAATGTTGCCTACCCTACAAACTACTCCAGTTATCACTTAATATAGCAAAGTTGTAGTAAATATCATCAGAGTAAATAATGCGGCTGCGTATGCTCAGTGAATTGCTCTTTGAGATGAGAATCATGTTTTCCAGACACAATTGCACTGCAACCTTGTGCTTGTCCTTGAAATGCTATCAGATGGACTTGTTCTTTTTTTAGCATTTAGGGAGCTAGTTTTGGGAATAGTGTCAAAGCATTATACGCGAGGCTTTAAATCTCTCTTCAAGGAGACTAAACACTACTAACAGTTTGTTAACCATATCACAGAGAATTTAGAAATTAAAGACATGCACTTGGGAGCAGGGATTGGCAAATATTCTACTGATTAAATACACAGATGCTTTGAACATCTTCAGTAATATTTTTTGTAATCATTAATGATGTGATAATCACGTTTTAACAGCAGGTTAGTCACAGCACATAGTGGAGAGTACAGGTGGTACTGTACAATGGATGAGTAACTTGGGGGAATCCAAGTATGATCTGATTGACTAGAATGAACAATGATTCATTAATGAAAGATGTTGTCTCCTAAGTAAGTGAGTAACAAGACAGCAGCAGATGGACATCGTCTGATTGACTCCCTTTCCAGTTAAATACCTGGAAGTATTGGGTCCTAGAGATTACTTTATCAGTCCTTGAAATTCTGCCTGAAATGACATAATCTTCTATCCTTGCCTATCTTTGAAAGGCTAGATAAATTGAAATGACAGGTAAATCCAGTGACCTTACTGATCTTGCCCTGTAGTATGATATTCAATCCAACACAACAGGTTATAGATTCTAGCCATTTACTGCATGAAATAGATTTTCCTCATGTCACCTCCCACCCTTTTGCCTTTTACCTTAAATCAGTGCCCTCCGGTTCACAACATAGGGCAGCACGGTGGCTCAGTGGTTAGTACTGCAGCCTCACAGAGCCAGGGACCCGGGTTTGATTCCATCCTCAGGCAATTGGCTGTGTGGAGTTTGCACATACACCTCGTGTGTGCACGGGATTCCTCCAGGTGCTCCTGTTTCCTTCCACGATCCAAAAGTGTGCAAGTCAAATGGGTCAGCCGTGCTAAATTGCCCATAGTGTTAAGTGCATTAGTCAGAGGGAGATGGGTCAGGGTGGGTTACTCTTTGTGTACTTATTGCGCTGTTTCTACACAGTAGGGAATCTAATCTAAACATTTCCAAAAGTGGGAATATTGTGTGGATTTCCTCCGGGTGCTCCGGATTTCTCCCACAGTCCAAAGATGTGCACGTTAGCTGAATTGGCTATGCTAAATTGCCCTTAATCTTCAGGAATGTGTGGGTTAGGTGCATTAGTCAGGGGTAAATAGATCTGGGAGGGTTACTCTTCAGAGGGTCAGTGTGGACTTATTGAGCCAAATAGCCTGTTTCCATATTGTAATGGTTCTATGGTGTATGATATTGCTACTTCTGCACACCATCAGCTTACACACTTCGCTATAACAGGCAGGACAATGAATGAATATTAAAACAATTTTGGGAAATTCATCTCTGGCACATGGAAATGATCTAACAAGTTCCAGGAGATCCCAGAGGTCAAATAGCACAATTCTTTTAACCTACCACCACCGAACTCCAATTATCCATATCCTACAGGCAGCCATTTTATCAGGAAAGTTTTACTGCATCACTGCATTAAATTTCAGGCCAGTTAGTAAAACAAAAATTGTTTTTGGAAAGGAGATAACATCATCAAGTTTTCAAATGATGTGCCTAAGATATTTCTCTGTGCCCTTTAAGCATCTTTTGAAGGAATTTTACTTGTCTATTCTTGATACACTTGACATTTTAACAACAGGACTTCACTGAGACACCGTAAAAACTCATTTGTTAGTATGATCACAGCTATGAAAGAACACAACCAGTTATTCAGTGTTGTGTCTGTGTGTGCAATAGCCTGGAACAGATACAAAGAACAATCTAGATAATAAACAGAATTGGTAATAAACAGAATTAGGAATAATGAAAAATATATAATACCACTGAAGACTTGTAACTGGATGATTATTTGTGTAAAATGGATGCACTTGGATATATTTTACACAATGTAGTGGTGCTGCAAGTCAACAGAAAAGCTGCTTGCAATACAGGCTTCAAGCTGATACAGAAACAAATGTGCAGCCAGAATTAGAACAAAAAAAACCTTCAATAATTCATCAGTTTATATCATGTATCTTGAAATTTTATTCACTTCTTTCATTTAAGATCCCGAGTCTGATGATTGAGGATTTGAAGTACAATTAAACTGGAACTAAATAAAGAGTAGCCATTGTGTGCAATTGGAATCAAATTTAAAGCAGATAAGATGCCGGATGTGCAGAGATGCAATAAAATGGATACACACAAGGGAAAGAAATATAAAATAACTACCAATACCCAGGATATCTTCAAATGGCGACACTTATTAAAGCAACCTTTGTTTCAGCACTGTATTTCATTGCAATAAAGGAAAATCGAGATTTATCGCTATAATTTATATTTTCCAGCCACAGCCTCTGCAATTGGCTCAGATGGAAATCAGTTAATAATATCACAGAGGTTCACAATTTCCCCTTCATCCTACGTTGCCTAAATTGCCCACCCAGTTATATTTGCTTTCACCTCTGAAGTGTTTTGTGATAAGATAATTGTTTCCACATAATTGTGTTCCATTATGTGAGTGTGTTTGCATCAGATAAAACCTCTCTTTGCAGCATCACTAACTTACTATAAATTTCTCATGACAAACTTCCGGATGAATAACACTTTGTCTCTTCTATCTATAAGCTAAGCAAATGAGAATATAACTTAAAAAAACACAATGGGACACAAGGAGATCTGGAAAGTTAGAGTGTCTCAAGTCAGTGTTGAGGTGCATGCATGCTGAGATACAAGTTAGTGCAATGTTAATGCACTAGGGTGATGGTGGTATAGTGGTGAACATAGCTGCCTTCCATGCAGTTGACCTGGGTTTGATTACCGGCCATTGCAGTGTTGTGGTTTCTAAACAGTGTTGGGGGGCACTGTCGCTCAGTGGTTAGCACTGCTGCCTCACAGCGCGAGGGACCTAGGTTCAATTCCCGCCTCGGGCGACTGTCTGTGTGGAGTTTGCACGTTCTCCCCGTGTCTGCTTGGGTTTCCTCTTGGTGCTCCGGTTTCCTCCCACAATCCAAAGATGTGTAGGTCAGGTGAATTGGCCATGCTAAATTGCCCATAGTGTCAGGTTCATTAGTCAGGGGTAAATATAGGGGAGGTGAATGGGGCTGGGTGGGTTACTCTTTGGAGAGTTGGTGTGGACGTTTTGGGCCGAATCTAATCTAATCTAATTGTCCTCATTCCCTGCATGGCATGACTCAACCTGAACTGCCGGTGTCCAGTTGATGAATCCTCACAAACTCTCAAGAGTGGAGGAAACAGGAGTACAAAGGAAATCAAATCACATTGGGTTATTGATTCATCAAGCAAGATACAAAAAAACACAAAGGACACGTTGCTCTTAAGATGTCATGGGATGGTGAAAGGAATAGGATCTTGATGGGAAAAATACCTGAAGCAGAGAATACATTATATAGTTTCAATATTTGACACCTAAATATTGCAAGTGCCCCAGCAGCTAGCTAACAGCTATTAATGCTCCTGATAAAACACAACATCTCATCACGTATTGAGAAATGCAAATACAAATATTGTGGCCGATACTGATGTCATTCATTATCAAAGCACTTGCACCTCACACACCTTCTCCCTACAGCTTCTCTTACCTCTCTGATTAAAATGTTCTATAAGGAAATAGATTCTGTTTCCATAGATCTTACTGCAGCTGATGACCATGCAACAGCAATGTACACTCCCTCCATAGTCTACCCAGTTTCCACAGCAATCTTCTGTTCATGGATGGGTAGAAAAAGAAATGTCCCAGAAGCTATAGTCAGTGATATAATCTATTTTTAAATGATCTGCGAATACAGAAGGCTCTTCGACCTTATTTTCCCTTCTTCATTTAGTCGCAGTCCTTCCACTTAAACTCTAGTTTTCTGATTACTCTTGCTGAAAACATATCACAGCTAAAAATGTAGAAGGAGGATGGTAAATTCAATTAATACTGGCAGAGATTAATTTAAAGTGCTTAACTTATCAAATGTTATAGGTGGCCCAGACTGAGCTTGCCTAACAACTAAGGGTCACCATTTTTAAACTTTCAGCATTAGACCTAATCAGAGTCCTTTATCCAGTGAATTACTACAGCCACTGATCTCTGGAACAGTCAAAGCAGACTCAAAGCATTAACATTGTTTCTCTCGCCAGAGAGGCTGCCAGACCTGCTGAATATTTCCAGCACTTTTTGTCTTCATTTCCAAAATTCAGCATCCACAGTAATTCGCTTTTTATTATTTGGTATGATTTCACTTTCTACCTAAAGCCTTTCACCTGTACTAGAGGCTCTTAACCAGCCCTACAGGTTGATGTTGAGGTGGATTCAAATGGTCATATCTTCCAGAGTCACCTGCATGGCCATTTGATGAAATGGACTTTATTTTCAATATCATTTTGAAAAGGCTCTGCTGGAGTTCACTGTTTCTTACCTGGGATGTTGTGTATAGTGATGGCAAGAATGAGTAAGATGATGCGCTTCCAACTGCTTTGTTCTGGAGTGGATCTTGGATGATTGACTGCAGTCAAACCCTCTGAGTAGTTGGGCTGCTGTGCCCTTTTTCTCTGATAGACTTCTCCATTGTCTACTTTCTCTGAAATGAAAAGAAAACCAATAAGAATGCTAAAAAAAATAGATTCTGTAGGACAATTTTTACTTGTCACCTTAAATCAGATTAAATTCTGAATTCATGATTACCACTTTCAAGATTTTTAAAAAAAGTATAACTGGAAGTCTTTACAGATTTTCCAGAGACAAAAGGTGGTAAGTTGGCAATCTTTTCAAAGGGGTTAAAAACACAACGCAGGGTATAAAGGACAAACATCTCCTTTCTCTGCTCGTTGAAAACATTCCAACTATAATGAGTTTAGGCCTTTCTTCATAGGAATGCCCCACAGCAGTGACGCAAATACAAAAATAAAATTAGGCCAAGCAATGACCCATACTCTACCTTTCTCGACCAAGACAGCTACAGAATAAAGCCACGGCTTCTTCCCAGATTCACACAAAGATGTAAAACTTACTGAGTCCAACATTTACTCAGCTGCGTATTGTCAATGTAACTGACTCATAAAGCCCATCATCCAATCTATCTGTGACCTTCGACCTAGTGGAATTTCTAGCAGAGGAGAGTAAGACATCCTCAGCAAGACTGTGGCCCTTAGTTACAACACACCAGGCTGAGGGGGCTAGTTCAAACTCCAAGGTCAGACTTCACTAAAGGACTGGCTCCATCCAGCCAGCCAAGCTGTGGAACCCAGGACTACCCCTAGACACAGTGGGAGGAAGAAGCCTCTGAAGGCAAACATATGGCCTGGTTGAAAATTAGTTGCAAATCGAATCTCCCATTTGTCAATATATTATCATTTTACATCATCAGCTGTCTGGTCAGCTCTCATTTTAGCTGCAGCTTTACAAGAAAGAAGCAAGTGAAGCTGCCTTTCCTTAGCACCACACAATGTTCAAACCCAAGGAGTCTTTCCACCAATAAGACATTTACAGTCAGTGATGACTTCTCCCAACTCAATTCCATTGGAATCTGTTGTCAATAAGTTCTGTCTGGCTTTTTGCAGTTAATACTGCTTTACCCTATCATGATGTTCCTTCTGTTCAATGTCTTAGTTTTCCTCCTCAGAAGACCAGTGTCATTCTCACTACTTCTCATTGTATGTCACATCCACTTTTTGCCTGCTCCAGTTGACCACAGCTCAGCTTGTAAAGATAATGCAGTGCATTCTATCTGTGATGTCCTGCAAGGAGCATCCAGACCCATCCAAGCAAGAGAAGCGAACCTTCCTGAGACCTAACAGGGACACCCCAGTGAAACAATGGACTTCATTGTACCTATGTTTGGCATGAACATTTGCAATAATAATGTCATGATCCAGATTGCTTGTGCCCAGGATTGATAATCAACATAGTTGCTCAATGCATGAGGTATGCAAGTTTTGAAATTGTAGATGTTTTAACCCTTAATGTGAAAGTGCAATTGTTGATTAAAGGGCCTCATATTACTCACAAGTGGAGCATACTCCCACAAACAAAGCAAATTTACTGCAGCCACTCTGGATGTGCTAGTATTTCTAATTTGCACCGTATGGCCATTTAGTTGAAGCGTACGCAGGTTGTTTGCTGCATAAGCTACTGTTACATTCTGCGGGTGTCAAATTGACATAGCATGGCACCATAGCCCCTTGCCATTTACCAGGTAGACTTTCATCTCAATGTTACAATCTTCTCTGGAAAATTGGACAGTCTTTCTTCAACATTGAGAATTTTATTTTCCTTTCAAGCAGTATTTTCATGACTGTCTCACCGCTGTCCATGACATTCAGAAGCTGTGAAAATTCCGCTCTTTGTCTCTGGATCTGCCAGACAAGGGAGCTGAAAATACCCTCTTATTTAGGTTTGGGAAGATAATGACAGAATCACAGAAGTCTGACTGCTCAGGAGGTGTCCAATTTGGACCAATATGCCTGCACGATGAATATATATGAGTACATAAAAATACATAATGTAAAAACATGAATGTCATATTTCTCTTGATCAAACCCATTGGACTAGAGTGTGATCTTATAAAGAATTCAGAAATGTGATCATTCAAGTAACATCTTGTTTCATGCTGCACAGAAACTAGTTGTTCCAATATATTTGTTACTTACAAAAATATACAAAATAAGAAAGGAACTTCATCAAGAAAGATTTCATGATGTTCATCAGAGATGTTATAACATATTTCACAGAGAGTAAATGGCTTCAATGGGCTGGCTCTGTGGTTATTATCAATGAACGCAGCTTGGGCAATTCGACAAGCTCCAAGGAATTTAAAGGCTGTTTGGGTTGGCGATTAAACATTGCAGAAGACACAGAATTTCTGGTTTTCTTCAAACAATAATAGTAAAAGATAATAGATCTTTAACATCCATCTAAACAATGAGGCAGTTGTTTAAAATTACTTTAACACTTCACCTGAAGGATAATGTTTCTAGTAATAAGTCAATGCTTGGTTTGGACTATCTGTTTAGACTGCATGTTCAGGTCTTAGAGTGGGACTTAAACCCAAATTGCTGTCAGCCGGCAAACAGACTGGCACTAAGATGCAAAGAGCTTTTATACCTTTGGTAAAGATTCATGGTTCTGATGCTCCTTCTCAAGGTTTAAACTCCAACTTCATTGCTTATCAGCAAAGTCAGCTCTCAACCATTATACACTTGGCAAAAGCTGAACCTGTGCACTTAAAGGGGATTCTGTGATGCAGTGGTACTGTCTCTCCTCTGAGCCAGACAGCCCGAGTTTAAGTCCTACCTGTCTCCGATGTGTTTCCTAAGATCTCTGAACAGGATGATGTAGAGATATCCAGACTCTATGCAACTGGCAACCCCACCTCTGGGCATTTCATCTCCATTCCTTTTCAACTAAGATGATTCTAATGGGCACTGAGTCAATCTTTCTATATGACTGAATGTCTCATGCTGTGTAAATTTAAAAGGGCTCCACTTTCATCAAGGACTTTGGTACTTCTTAAAATTAGGCCATACACTTTGATAGTTATGAATGATCTATCCAAAAGTAGAAAATCAGAGAACATCAATCTTTTACTGTCCATCCAATGAAACCTACAATTGCTTGACAACAGAAACAATTCTAAGTTTAATTCAGAAGATTTTACCATGTAAAAAAAAATTAATGAATATTCCTTGAAGAAATAATTACCGTATAGGAATATCCATTCAATGTACTATGCACTCACCCTCCAACCCAAATAACCCTTCATTTCATTACAGTTTGCAGTATTGCTCCATGTTCATTGATAGTAACAATACAGCCTGCAAGTGCAAAGTATTCATTATTTGTGAAGTATGTTATGACATTCATGAAGTCCATCCTAATCCACTTGATGAAACTATCAGCTTCCACTGAGCATTTTTCATTCACTATAGGACTGTTGCTTGACACACGCATGCAAGGCTTAGCCAGGTGATAACACCTGACAACTGAATTGAAGCAAGTGTTATTTTCAATGGATTATTTGCTTAACTAGAGCTGAATGTACTGCCAGGGAAAACTCAATGTGCTGCAGTTCTGTCAAACCAAGATAATTAGTGGCTCCCCTTAGCACTAACCCCACATTCATTACAGACGACGGCTGATTTACAGACTGGCACAAGCAAATGACCGTCAGTCCTACGTAATGTTACTAATAATTCTCCAGGTCGACTGTCTCAGGATCATTACTGCTGTCTTCATTCAATTTCATAAAGGGAACATTATTCCTGCCTTCTTGTTTCCTCTCTGTTGCAGTATTACGGATTTAAATTTGAAACAAATGGAAGGAAGGGACAGAATTAGGCCAAGTTTGTCTTTAGAAGTACTGGAAAAGGCACACAGTCAAAGCATTTAATTAGCAGAAACTGGGCAAAAATCTCAAGAGCAAATTGCCTCCTGAGATGAAGGACGGGGTCATGTAGCATAAACACCGGTCCGTTCATGTAGTGCAGAGTCATCAGCACCACCTATCAAACACATCACAATGTCTGTGTACAGCCTGTGATGAACCGACTTGACCAACTCTGTTTCATCTCCCTCTGACTTTCACAAAAATAAAAGTGTAGCAAGCACCTGAGTTGGTCACCCTCAAATACACTGATCATCATCAAGTGTCCCATTGATACTGCAATGTCAGCATTTAAGAAACTCAATTTATTAAAGAGTTCCTGAAAACAAAGCTTTAATCCTTCCGAGGCCGAGAAAGAACAGACTAAGCTGTGTTTATTTCTAATAACATCTTTCATACCCTCAGGACGGCCATTGCGTTTTCCAGCAAAAAAATACTTTTGAAGAGTTGTGTTTTACAGACAAGAACAGTACCTACAAAATAATAAGATGTAAATGGTCAATAAATCTATCTTGCTGGTGTCAATTCAGAGATGAAGGTGACTAAGAACACCCAAGGTCCCAGCTCTTCAGGTACAGCCATGGGATATTTAACATAGACCTGAACATGCAGCCTAGGGCCTAGATTCATTTCCCATCTGAAAGGTGGCACCTTTAACATGCCACTGAAGTGTCAATCTATTTTGCGGTGTTTTCAAATGCTCGTGATTTATACACTGATGTCTTCCACTTGCCATAAGCCATTTATCTTAAAAAGGATAGTCAAAACTCACCTATAAACATAACTCCCATTCATACCACTCAATTCACAGAATAAAATAAGCACAAAACATGTTACAAAGGTAAAGTCAGACAACCAGCTAAACGATGCTACAACAGCTTGGAAAGGTATGAGATTCGAAGGATTTTAGAAAAAGGGAGAGAGAGTCAACAAAGTGAAGAGGTGCAGGGAAATCATTTCAGATTGTGCATTTTTGGTTGTTGGAGACCCCACGTGAGAGTGGCACGGTGGCTCAGTGGTTAGCACTGCTGCCTCACAGCGCCAGGGACCCGCGTTCAATTCCACCCTCAGGTGCCTGTCTGTGTGGAGTTTACACATTCTTCCTGTGTCTGCGAAGATTTCCTCCAGGTGCTCCAGTTTACTCCCACAGTTCAAAGATTTCCAAGTTAGGTGAATTGGTCATATCAAATTGATGAAGGGCTTATGCCAGAAATGTGGGCCCTCCTGCTCCTCAGATACTGCCTGACCAGCTGTGCTTTTCCAGCACCACATTCTTCAATGCCAAATTACCTACAATGTTCAGGGTTGTGCAGGTTCGGTGCATTAGCCTTGTGAAATGCAGGGTTACAGGAATCGGGGAAACAGGTGGGTCTGGGTGGGATGCTCTTTGAAGGGATGGTGTCAACTTATTGGGCCGAATGGCCTGTTTCCGCTCTGTAGGGCTCGTGCAAAAAGCACTGAAGAAAGCTTTGTGAGCAAAGGGCAAAATTATTGCCATAAGTAAGGGTGCAGAATTAGGAATGGGCAAGGCCATGGATTTGAATTTGGGTAACAGAAATTGGCAAAGACAAGAGAGATAGGAGAGCAGTATGTGTTGGGGAATACGATGCAGGCAGTGCAATTCTGGGCAGGCTATAGTTGACTTCACACTGGCATTCACAGAACCTGGATTGTTGAAGACACAACTGAGATTTTTAACAATGCCGAAGGTGAGTTAGAATGTAGGCGTCTATATTAAAGTAGGAATAAGCTATCTTGATGGAAGGTTAAATGCGGGGAATGAAGCTGCTCTCAGGATCATGAAGGATACAGGAGAGTAGCTGGAACAAAGAATTCTTTCTGGCAGATGCTAAAAAGGAGGAGTTGATCTTGCCACCATTATGTTGGAGAAAATTCTTGCTGATCCACAACAGAATGTTGGACATGCTGGTGCAAAGGTGATCAAAGGTGGCGTGAGAGCACTAGAGCTTTGCACCATCACTGTACCTTTCAAGTTGAGCCTGTGAGACTGCCAAGGGGCGGGACTAGGCAACAGAGAAACACTGGAGGTGACTTGGTGGCATAAATAAAACAAGTCACAAGGAAAGACAGTGGGGAGAAGACAGGAGTAATCATCCATGTTTAATACTGTAGAAAATACAAGAAGACAAGTACATCACAGTTGTTATCGGAAAGGTATCTGTAATTTTGGAGCAGTGTTAGGGTTATTAGCAGGGTAGAATCCAGATGGAGAATGTGAAAAAGTAAGATCCCGGAGAAATCGGAACTAAGCTTGGAGGATTTCCGAAAACAAACAGAAGTTAGAGTCATGTCCATTGTTAAGGGAAGGGAGTCAAGGATTTTCTTTTTGTGAGAAGAAATGTGCTGATAATTTTGAGAAGTGCTGAACTGGAGCTGAGGAAAAGGAGGGGATCAAAGGTTCACTGAGAAGGTGAACTTGTGAAGGGTAGGGTCAGTCAGAAAACAAGAGCAGAAGAAATCAGAGTGGAATTAGTCCACAGAGCTCCTTGTACCATTTCTACCAGTCAGTACAGTCACGGTAGACTTTCTGAACGAATACTGCTGTGCATACAGCATCATAGAATTTTACAGCCCACAAGGAGGTTATTTGGTCCATCGTGGTAAAAACAATGACTGCAGATGCTGGAAACCAGATTCTAGGTTAGTGGTGCTGGAAGAGAACAGCAGTTCCGGCAGCATCCAAGGAGCTTCGAAATCGACGTTTCGGGCAAAAGCCCACCATCAGGAATAAAGGCAGTGAGCCTGGAGCGTGGAGAGATAAGCCAGAGGAGGTGAGGGTGGGGAGAAAGTCGTGTCTGTACCAGCTCCTGAAAGAGCCCAACCAGCTATGCCCATTCTGCAGCACTATCTCTAGGGCCCATTTAATTAATCAATTTCAAATATATCGTTCACGGTTATGTCATCAAGTCATAGAATTATACAGCATGGGAGCAGATTCTTTGGTCCAACTCGTCCATGCCAACCAGATTTCCTAAACCAGACTAGTCTCATTTGCTCGCGTTTGGCCCATATCCCTCTAAACCTTTTCTATTCATATGCTGGATGCCTTTTAAATGCTGTAATTGTGCCAGCCTCCACCAGTTCCTCCGGCAGCTCGTTTCACACATGCACCACCCTCTGCATGAAAACGTTGCCCCTGAGGTCTCTTCTAATCTTTGCCCTCTCACCTTAAGTCTATGCCCTCCCTTGGACTCCCCTACTCTAGGAGAAAAAAACAGACCCTTCAACCCAACTCGTCCATGCTGACCAGATATCCTAAACAAATCTAGTCCCATTTGCCAGCATTTGACCCATATCCCTCTAACCCCTTCCTATTTATATACCCATCCAGTTGCCTTTTAAATGTTGTAATTGTACCGGCCTCCACCACTTCCTCTGGCAGCTCATTCCATACACACACCACATTCTGCGTGAAAAATTGCCTCTTAGGCCCCTTATATGTCTTTCCCCTCTCACCCTAAACCTCTAGTTCTGGACTCCCCCGTCACAGGGGAAAGACTTGTCTATTTATCCTATCCATGCCCCTCATGATTTTATAAACCTCTAGAAGATCACCCCTCAGCCTCCAATGTTCCACGGGGGAAAGACCATCCTATTCAGCCTTTCCCTATAGAACAAACCCTCCAACCATGACAACATCTTTGTAAATCTTTTCTGAACCCTTAACAACATCCTTCCTAAAGGAGAGACACCAGAATTGGACACAGTATTCTAAAAGTGGCCTCACCAATGTCCTGTACAGTCACAACATGACCTCCTAACTCCGATACTCAATGCACAAATCAGTGCAACCAAGCGTAACAAATGCCCTTTTCACCATCCTGTCTATGTGTGACTCCACTTGCAAGGGACTAGCCGTCTGTACCACTAGGTCTCTTTGTTCAGGAACACTCCCCAGGACCATTAACTGTTAAAGTCCTGTCTTGGTTTGCCTGACCAAAATACGACATCTTACATTTAGCTAAATTAAACTTCATCTGCCACTCCTTGGCCCAATGGTCCATGTGACCGATTACATAACTTTAATTCTCAAGACCAATAAATGAAGAGTAGATAATGGGATAAACACAAATGAAGAACACTGTGGTGAAGCATACTGGTTCATGACGTTTTAAGAGATTACCCACATTTGCTTAATGGAACTAGAATAGAAAAGATTGATTATTTTGGGAGTTAGAACTTAATCAGTTTAAAAACATTCAGTAGATATTGAAAAACTGCTAAATCTAATTAATTCATCATGTCAAAGAAATTGAGGAAAACTAAACATAAAAGATCAGGAGTCAAGTTAGCATGAGTGTGTTATATTGTCATGGTGTTAACCAGAGCTTAAGATGGGTCTCTGGTTTCAATTTTTCTGTGTGTTTGCTGGGAGAAGTTTAGTTTGAAGTGATCTGATTGATTAAGATTGGCAGTTAAATACACACAAATAGCCAATGAACGAACTAATGCTCCTTATACCTTGCCTAATCAAGATAGAAAATGTAGCCAATTCGATGAGAACCTAGCTAAGAATTTAACTGTGCAAAACAGAACAGGTGGAACCAACAATCTGAGGGTGGTAGGGGAATAAGAAAGAGAGACATTGTTGACCCATGGTGATAACAAATGGCTCAAAACTAATGACAACATGAAAGGGACATCTGCAGACCATGTATAACACTGTATATTGACAAGGATTAATGATGATATTATTTGAAAACAAACTCTAATTGATTTTTAAAAAGTTAAAACTCTTTCAACAATCACCTGAGAAATGTTTCACTCAAGTACTTCAATCTCTAAAGAAAACAAACATTTGTATTCAACAACCACTTGGACGTGTCAATCGAACTGTTTACTGAGCAGGTTTCCCACTACAATAACATTCTGTCATAATCATGCAACATAAATCCTAAAATGGTAACCCCCCACCCCCACCCCAGGTTCATGTCAACAGTCAGAGGGAAACAATAATAACTGATTATTTAAAAAGCTCAGAAGAGTTGAATCACTTGACAGCTTTGACAGATCTTTGACAGTTCCATTGCATTTGTGCACTTCTGAGGATAACTCATGTATACCTTTCACAACACTAAAGGATATCTGACAGATCCTTCAACAGGTACCTCACACATTGCTCCAATTTCCTTAATGTGCCTCAGGACCATATCCAAAGGTGTATCTTACCTGCCTTTCCATGAAAATGCACAAACGATAGTCCTGCTCTAATCTGTTGTGCTTTGTACAAGTCGTGTTCCTAACTACGGGATGCCAAAATCCAATTTGACCAGAGGCAGCTAATCACTGAAATGGACAATTGCATCTGTGAACCGCATGTGCACTTACTCCAACCATCCTCCACATATGGCAAAAACTCAGGTCCTAACATTCTGCCACAAGGTGGACAGTATTGAGAAGTAGGGGCATTAGGCCTGTATCAAATCTTTTTTAGACCACACACAGAGTATTGCATGAAGTTCTAATCAGCATATTACAAAAGTAATAGAGGTCCAGAACAAAGTGCAGAGAAAATCAGCATGGATTATTTGAGAAATGCTGTGGGTTTGCATGTTTAGAGAGGACTGACACAATGAGTTTCTTTTCTCTTGAAAATAAAACAAGCTGAAGGATGACAAAATAAAGGTATTTAAAATTATGAAAGGTGTTGATAGTGCCGATACAGAGTGCTCCCAGTTGTGAGGAAGGGCATAACTAAAGCCCATTAAAAAGAAACATCCCAAGAAACCCAGTGTGGGATTTAGAAGAAACTGTTAACCCAAAGAGTGATGAGAATCTGGAGCTCACCATCACAAGAAGGGGAAGCTAGACAAACATCTAAGGCAGAGGGAACAGTGAACAACGATGAAAGATTTACATGAGGAAGCATGGGAGGAGGTTCAAGTGAAGTAAAAATGCCAGAGTAGACTGACTAGGTTGTTTTTGTTTCATATATGTTATGTAATTCTATACTATTCTCCTTGGACCCATCTAATCTCAATTGATCAACCCTAATTCATAGGGTTGCCACTTCCTTAACTGGCAGAAATAACCTCACAGGGTTTATCCTGTCAGTTTTGGACAGTTCAATGAATTAGAGGTGGCAAAGTAACTCGGGTGAAAGAGGAGTCTGTGAAGTAGGTGCAAGTATGGATTATTAGCAATACCAAGCTAGGTTAATATAAGCTTCATTATGCATATCTAGCAATGAAGTGTTTCTCTTAAGCCTCTCCCAGTGCCATTAAAATCAGCTTCAATCAGAGAATGGGTTGCACAGTTGGAAGATTTCTCCATAAAAAGTAATCTAAAAATGAAAGATAACTGTGTAAGATAATTCTGTATATGAGACAACTATTCAACTGGTCAATCTTTGTAGGTTCTGCACTTTCTCTCCTCGGTTTTCTACATTCCTGTCAGACAGCAGCTCCCAACTGCCAGCTCATATTCTTTCATCTAACATAGCCAAACCAAAAATTCACTCTCCTCATACTCCACTCCCAGTGTCAGCTCAATGTCATTTCAGAACCATTTCAGAAACTAGTCTAGTCTGCACTAGGACTCAAGTTCCCCTGGGTTTGTGACTTGACTGAGAAGTGACAAAACCTGGCCGGGATCAGCAGTGTCAACACATCGAGCTGAGATTCTCAATGTTACACTACAGCTCAGCCAATCTGTTCGACAAGATTGTACCACAATCCCTACCTACTGGCTGGACCACAGTGCTCTGTAAAGTATTCAATTGTATTTATTTGGTCCTTCAGAGTCATAGGCAATGAGGGACTGTGAGAACATTTTAAAAAACTGATAACTCAAAATAAAATGAAAACAAAGGTTACCGAGAGCAAAGATCAATGAACAAACCTGCTCTCCATGTTCACCTGCGACCAAATGTAAAATTGCATCTTTACAGCTGCATTAATGATGGAAATACTGATGGATAAGCAACACTGAAGTCGTGAAAAACCAGGTATTGTCATGACCACAAAAGTATACATTTTCTCAGTTTATGATTTGAAAAGGAAGTGTTGGATTCTGGTTTAACCGTGATGATTGATTCCATCTTTGTCCTTATTCCTCCTGATTGCATGTTCTCCCTGCTGCTGCTGTCAATCAAACTCTCTCCCAGACTGTCCAGGCAAAACCAGTAAGACAGAAACAACATGTGTGCAAACTACTGGATGTGCACAGCATGCTGATTACTAGGGAAATGCTCGGATAATATGGAAATGAACAAAATTATACTGAATGAATATGACAAGCTTAACAAACCAGAAATAAAGCAAGGAAGCGATCACATCAGGGTTTCAGCCCAAATAGTTTGCTGCTGGTGTTATCAGCTGCCAAAACATCAGTGACTGTTACTTGCAGCATATTAATCCTATTCAATCTGGAAATAAAATAAGTGAAACAGTCCCTTTGGGCAACATGTCAAGCTTAAAGACAGACAAAGTATTCTTTTAGATTCAGAGATTTTAGGCAATCCAAGACTTAATAACAAGACATTAGTTTCTGAAGAACCCCTGTTTCGAATTCTGCTCTTCATTGGAAATATGTTTTGTTTATGAACGGGTGATGGGCAGTCTGGCTAGATCAGCATTTATTATCCATCCACAGAATGAATTTAATGCTACCACAAGTTCCAATGTGGAGCTGGCAATATCTAAAACAGTTTATGCAAGGTGCAGTCAGCAAGAACAAGTCCTGTGCTCACATGCCTGCAAACATTGTGGTCCACAAATTTCTCAAACTAATCACATTTCAAATTAAGACAATGGAATAATGACAGTAAAGTCACTGGAGGGAGAAATGATCAAAATCTGCAGATGTGAAGGGCAGTAGCCTGAAAAAAGCTGACATTGTTATTCACTTAATGATCCTATAAACGGAAGTATGGAGTCGGCCAAATCTGTGTCAGCTGGACCGAGGTGGGCTATAAACTATTTGTTGAAAAGTGTGAACCTGGAAAAGCACAGTAGGTCAGGCAGCATCCATGGAGCAGGAGAATTGACGTTTCACGCATAAGACCTTCATCTGGGCATATGCCTGAAGAAGGGCTTATGCCCGAGACGTCGATTCTCCTGTTCCCTGGATGCTGCCTGACCTGCTGCGCTTTTCCAGCAACACATTTCCAGCTCTGATCTCCAGCATCTGCAGACCTCACTTTCTCCCCATATGCCTGAAATGTCAACCCTCTGCTCCTTGGATGCTGCCTGACCTGCTGTGCTTTTCCAGAGCCACACTTTTGGACTCTGACTCTCCAGCATCTGCAGTCCTCACTTTCTCTGTAAAGGATTTGGCAAGGAGGATGTAATGAGAGATGTGTGTAGATTGGAAAGTGGGTATAGATAGCAAATGTAGTGATGGATGGGAAATTTCCAGGCCCAAAGCAATTTCAGTTTCTACGTTCCTTCCTATCAGAAAGATGCTGTGAAACTTGAAAGGGTTCAGAAAATATTTACAAGGATGTTGCCAGGGTTGGAGGATTTGAGCTATAGGGAGAGGCTGAACAGGCTGGGGCTGTTTTCCCTGGAGCGTCGGAGGCTAAGGGGTGACCTTATAGAGGTTTACAAAATTATGAGGAGCATGGATATGATAAATAGTCAAAGTCTTTTCCCTGGGGTGGGTGAGTCCAGAACTAGAGGGCATAGGTTAAGGGTGAGAGGGGAAAGATATAAAAGAGGCCTAAGGGGCAACCTTTTCAAACAGAGGGTGGTACATGTATGGAATGAGCTGCCAGAGGAAGTGGTGGAGGCTGGTAAAATTGTAACACCTAAGAGGTATTTGGATGGGTATAGGAAGGGTTTGGAGGGATATGGGCCAGGTGCTGGCAGGTGGGACTAGATTGGGCTGGGATATCGGGTCGACATGGACGGGTTGGACCGAAAGATCTGTTTCCATGCTGTACATCTCTATGACTTGAACTGATGAAATAACTCCTACTTATACTGCAAGCCATGGATAAGGAGAAAGATAGAAAAGACAACATAGAACATAACCTCCCATTTCAAACCTGGCTATTCTATGAGCTGTAGGAACTATGTTACTCCTTATGCATTGGTCAAAGGTAATAAAGGAAGGAACAACAGTAATACTTGAAAAGAAAATGCTGGTTTGGCAGCAGAACAACTTTATTCAAATGCTCAAACAAAAAAAATGCTGGGGATCAAAAATAAGTACAAAAAATGCAAGAGAAACTCAGTGGGTCAGGAAGCTTTGGAGGGAAGAAACAAAGTTAAAATTTTGAATCTTCTTCAAACTCAAGAACATTAAAACAGGATTCAGAAGAAATCAAGGACTTGAAATACTACCTTTGTTGGTCTCTCCACAGATGCTGCCAGTTCCGTAAGTTTCTCAAGCGGTTTGTTTTTATCTGATTGCTAATCTGTAATTAACTAAGATCCTGGCAGTGTTTAAATTCATTGTTCCCCCAATTTCCTTCAATTCTTCCGAGACTATCCAAGGGGATGTGGTAATTACAGGAACGAACGGAGTGAGATGCCAACTATTCCAAACTACACAATCCTCCAGGTTGAAGTTGGTATAACTGTACTCAGGTATCCCTAAAAGTCTTTCTTCTTTTCATGCACCCCCCATACCTGGAGAGAGAAGTGGGTTATGTCCAACTTGAGACAAAGAGCCCAGCAATTATCACATGCATGTCACTCACTCCCCAACCTCTGCAGCAACATGAAGCATCTGTTTGCTTGAAGGTGCCACAGATGTCCTCACTGAAGTGGGCACTGGATTGAAGCAAGTCTCCACCCAGAAGTCTGAGAAATCTTTGTTTGCAGGTTTCAGCATTGTGAATGGACAGTAATGTTCCTTCACTGCTGACCACAAAATCTTTGTGACAACACATTGATCCAAAATAAGCTCTTGGAAACCATTGGAAAAACAGAGCTGTTATGACTGGACCAGTTTACATATGCCAGTTAATTAAGTATAATCATCTTGTTTGCCCTTTTTCATCGTGATATTCCTGCCTTTGAGCTTCCTTTATGCTATTTGTGTCAGGTAACAAGGATCACGCTACTATAACTAAACAAGATTCGGAGATGCCGGTGTTGGACTGGGGTGTACAAAGTTAAAAATCACACAACACCAGGTTATAGTCCAACAGGTTTAATTGGAAGCAGACTAGCTTTCGGAGCGACGCTCACCTGATGAAGGAGCGTCGCTCCTAAAGCTAGTGTGCTTCCAATTAAACCTGTTGGACTATAACCTGGTGTTGTGCGATTTTTAACTTATCACGAAACAAAACAGCTATTTCCTTCTCAATACTAACAGCTCACATTTTCATCACTCCATGTGCTATAATGTTCCAATTTACAGCTTCTCAAATTCAAAACAGATAAAAACAGCCTTACCTCAGAGATCACCTCAACACACTATCCTCGGATACTATCTAAGTGAATAGTATGCGTTGAATTGCCAAGTATCAAGAATTCATACTGAAATTCATCAGTATCTAAGGGAGCAGTACAGAACATTGTGTGTACTAAGACCACTCTGATAAAATAAATAAACTATCTGCATCAGTCTATAGTGTTTTTAATGCAAATGAAAAGTTCCACGGAGCTCCACTGAGATTTAACTAGATAAACATTGACAGTAAGCCAAAGCAGTAGATGATGAAAAGACACTCAATGTTTAGTCCAGGTGTCGGTAACCTGAATAGTAAGTGCCTTTCTCTTTAATTTAGTTTAAAACTGTCTACCTCAAAAGCCACAGCATGGCTACTCAAATATCAATAATAGTGAAAATGAGAGAGAAACATATTTGCAAAACATTCTAAAAACTTATTTTCAACAAAAGTTCTTAATGGCATGATACTTTGCACAAAGTACTACGCTAATAAAAGTTTACAGAACAAAACAAGCCATTTAATTCTCGTCAATATAGGTTTGATCAATCAAGGTCATAGCAGTTCTTACTGACCTGCACACAACTCCAGAGCCATGGGTTAGAGATGTCCAGATTTGTCAAAGGTGTTGAAAGGAGGGTTTTGAAGGAGGAGATGGAAGTAGAAAGATAGATGGGGCAGCATGGTGGCTCAGTGGTTAGCACTGCTCCCTCACAGCACCAGGTAGCTTGTTCAATTCCGTCCTCAGGCAACTGTCTGCGTAGAGTTCGCACATTCTCCTCCTGTCTGTGTGGTTGTCCTCCGGGTGCTCTGGTTTCCTCCCACAGCCCAAGGATGTGCAGGTTAGGTGGATTGGTCATGCTAAATTGCCCATAGTGTCTAGGGATGTGCAGGCTAGGTGGGTTGGTCATGCTAAATTGCCCATAGTGTCTAGGGATGTGCAGGCTAGGTGGGTTGACTATTGGAAATGCACGGTTACGAGTTTAAGTTTGGGATGTGGATCTGGGTAGGATGC
The DNA here is from genome assembly GCF_004010195.1 of Chiloscyllium plagiosum. Taxonomy (NCBI): domain Eukaryota; kingdom Metazoa; phylum Chordata; class Chondrichthyes; order Orectolobiformes; family Hemiscylliidae; genus Chiloscyllium; species Chiloscyllium plagiosum. The sequence goes on along the minus strand of NC_057733.1, from coordinate 38,578,966 downwards.
TCTTCGGAGGGTTGGTGTGGACTCGATGGGCTGAATGGCCTGCTTGCACAAGATAGAGATACTAAATAACAAAGAATTGCGGATGATGGAAATTTGAAAAAAAAAGCAGAAATTGCTGGAAGAACACGGAACCTTGTCACTGGAAAGGAAACATCAATCCTGCTTTCTCTCCACAGATGCTGCCAGACCGTCTGGGATGTCAGGGTCAGAATTTGATGCCGAAGCTCAATGAGATGAATGAAGGAGGAACAAACAAGATTATAGATAGAGGAACTGAGAGTGAGGTTAACGTTGTGGGGATGAAGGAGGTTACTCACATCGGGAGCAGAAAGGCAAGGAAGAAATCTCAATTGGCAAACATTCTTCTGAATGCACAATACGTGCTGGTTCAGAGTGCCTTGACTGCTGGCATTAATTTCCAATCACTCTCCACTATCGATATGGACACTAAGTACGTGAAATTGTTAGCTGTTCAACCACAAAATACAACATTTTTGAGATCGACCATGTTCTGTTGTCTGAACATTGATCGTTCTCCAGCATCGCCTTGTATAATATTCAAAAGTGGGGAAACCTGCCTCACTTGGTGACCTTTCCGAATTTAAAGACACTGAATCCAAGTGTAGCACGCCTCTGGTTAAAATGAGACAGGTCTGCACAGACAAAAGAACTCAAACTAAAACGAAGGCAAAGTACTGAAGATGTTGGAAATCTGAAATACAAGCATAGAATGCTGGAGGAACTCAGCAGGCCTGGCAAACACAGTTTCAAAATACAGTATGATGCTTCTTCGAAAACAAATGAGGCTTTATACTGTTAAGACGTGGGGATGAAAAGCAAGTGGACCAGTGGATAAGGGTAGAGAGCAGAGTAAAAGGCAAAGAGAGTATTAATAGTTATAGAGAACTGGTACAGATAGAAGAGTAGGTGTTAATGGCAGCTTTGCTGAGAGCACATCCCTGCAATCAAAACACTGGGAGATGGTGCTGGGTGGGTGGGTGTGGTAAGGGGAAATGAAATTGAAGGACTGAGATCATGGTCTGAAGTTGTTAAGCTCAAGGTTGAGTACTTCTCTCCCCTTCACCTGGTCTATCTCTGACTCTTCCTTTCCTTCACTTCTTTATTTCCATTCTGAGGATAGGCTGTCAACTAATAAGCACTACAAACTCACCAATTCCCATAGATACTTTGACTGTATTTCCTCACACCCTGTTTATTGTAGGGACTCCAATAGATTTTGCCTTAAAGAAGTTTTCCTCCTCTCTCTACAAGAATCTCAGGGAGACCCTCTCCCACTGTAACTCCCAGGTCATTTCCTCTGCCTTGAAGCCACCTATCCACTCCACCCTCCCCCCCACCAACCTATCACCTTCATCCCCTCCCCCACTCACCTATTGTACTCTATACTACTTTCTCCCCACCCCCACCCTCCTCTCACGTATCTCTCCACCCTTCAGGCTCTCTGCCTGTATTCCTGATGAAGGGCTTTTGCCCAAAACGTCGATTTTACTGCTACTCGGATGCTGCCTGAACTGCTGTGCTCTTCCAGTACCACTGATCCAGAATCTGGTTTCCAGCATTTCAATATACCATCTTGCTCTCACGGTAATATTTCTGTCCCAGCCCTGCTATAGCACTCCAGTAAAACACATCATCCAGGAAAAACTGCTGTTCCCACTCAGTCCAGGGAATCTAGCATTTTAAAGAGAAACTGCTGTATTGAGGATAATGAAAAAGGGCAAGATAAAGAATATTTTGAGGACTGGTAATTACTCAGCCTTTGGATAAGCATCAATATCGACTTTCACATGAGCGGACTGAACCATTCTAAATTACAAGATTTAGAATGGTTCCTGTAACTCACAGGTTATGAAATAGTCAGTTTTGATGGAACAGAAGATCAGTCCTTAAATTTAAGATCTTTCCCACAATATCACGAACCTTTTGTTCTTTAGCCCAGATACACACATGTATTAGAGAGTTAACCAAAGCACACCACTCAGTTCAAGGGCAATTTGGGATGGGTAACAAATACTGGTCCAGCTGGTGTCGTATGGACGATAAGAAGGAGTAGTCCATTCAGCCCCTCGAGCCCCCTTCACCATTCAGTAAGATCATGGCTCAATGACATTCCTCACATTCATTTTCCTGCCATTTCTCCATAACCCTTGACTCCCCGACTGATCAAGAATCTATCTCTCTCAACCCTAAATATACACAAGGACTCTGTTCCCACATCTGTCTGTGGCAAGAAGTTCCAAAGGCTCTCAATCCCACGAGTGAATTGAAAGAACCTACTGTGCCTGGAACCTGATCCCCTGGCTCGGGAGTTCTGTGCCAATTGAGATGTAGGACATGGGTCTGAGGGAACAGCACTTCTCTTGTTCCAGACACACTCCTCAGCATCAAGTATTCCCAGGTCAGGGGCAACACATTCACACACGTTACAGATCCCTGAATCTGTATCCATCTTCAGGAAAAGTATTCCCTTCTGTGTCTGCAAAGTCGTTCCACTCCCATTTTCAACCAAAACATCCTCATGGTGGTTTGACTCATGCCCTACATCTCAATCAGCACAGAACTGGGGAGCCAAGAGATCACGATCAGTATCTAACCTATGTCATCACCAAGTCTGCTTTACTACCCCAGAATAAATTCCTGAGAAATGTGGAATTGTGGAAAATACATTTGTTAAAATTAATTCACAGGATGACGGCATCACTGGCCAGGCCAATGTTTAATGTCCATCGTTAACTGCCCAAACAGCAGTTAGATTAGATTAGATTAGATTAGATTCCCTACAGTGTGTAAACAGGCCCTTCGGCCCAACCAGTACACACCGACCTTCCGAAGAGTAACCCACCCAGATCCATTCCCCTCTGACTAATACTCCTAACACTATGGGCAATTTAGCATGACCAATTCACCTGACTTGCAGATCTTTGGTCTGTGGGAGGAAACTGGAGCACCCGGAGGAATCCCACACAGACATGGGGAGAATGTGCAAACTCCACACACACAGTCACCCGATTTGGAATCGAACCTGGGATCCTGGTGCTGTGAGGCAGCAGTGCTAACCACTGAGCCAAATTAAGAGTCAACCACATTGTTATGGGTCTTCAGCCAGACCAGGTATCGATGGCAGATTTTCTTCCCTAAAGGACATTTAGTGAAACATATGGGTTTTTCCACCAATTACCAAAAGCTTTGTGGTCATCATTACACTCTCAATTCCAGATTTTGTTTTTATTGAATTCAATCCATGTCGGGATTCAAACCTGGGTTCCCCTGATCATAAACCGGGTCTCTAGCTTAATAGTCTAGCGATAACACCAGCAGTCTCCTCCCCAAATAATTGGGCAAGTATTCTGGAGTCTTGCTCAATCTCCTTTTCATAGATTAGAGAATATTTACCCAGAACCTTTCTTCAAGCACTTAAATGGAATCATGATAAATTAGGTTGCATCCTACACACAGAAGTTAAAATTCTACAATTTATGTTTTGAATATATGCCATTTCCAAAGGATGCTGAAACAGTTCCAAGAAAGAATTATAGCAGAATCAAAACATTAACTCTGTTTCTTGCTCCACAGATGTTGCCAAACCTGCTGAGTTTCCACAGCTTGTTATTTTTCTTGCTGATGTCCTTGGAACTGTAACACCACATCTTGCTGTTGTGCTATTTATTAAAAATGACAACCATACTGGAATATAAATAAAGTGCCCCTAAACCCAACATAAAGGTGTTTCTTTTTTGTTTTAAAAGGCAAATCCTCCCTGTGTGAACTAATCACTGATTCTTGCAGCAGAGCACCAGGAGGTCACTTGATCCATATTGTACATCTGTTGGCTCAAAGAACTATCCAATGTGACCGACTCTCTTGTTAACTGTACAAATTTTGTTGTGAGTATATGTCCAGCTTTGCTTTGAAAGTTACTGATGAGTCTGCTTCACTAGTTCTTAGTTAAAAATCACACAACACCAGGTTATAGTCCAACAGGTTTAATTGGAAGCACACTAGCTTTCGGAGCGACACTCCTTCATCAGGTGATAGTGACCTGATATCACCTGATGAAGGAGCGTCGGCTCCGAAAGCTAGTGTGCTTCCAATTAAACCACTTGGACTATAACCTGGTGTTGTGTGATTTTTAACTTTGTACACCCCAGTCCAACACCTGCATTTCCAAATCATCACTAGTTCTTAACATAGTTCTCATTTTGAAATCACCTCTTGCAATTATGATGATCTGGAACCAATCAAACTAACTCGGTTTGGGTGGGAAGGCAGATTTATTGTGGTTCTGAACAACTGTTCAGTTCATATCTCAAAACCAATTAATTTTGAGAAGGAAAGTTCAACCAGCCAGCAGTTCCACTGTGCTTTAAATTGACAACGTGTTGCAATCATTCAGAATGACATTTCTTCAGTACCTTCTCAGGCTTCTCTGCTCAAATTATAACAACCCATCCAGATTTTCAACAACATGAAAAGGACAATTTCTCATCCAAATTTTAAACAATTGAAATGATTTCAGGAAAGTTCCATCAATTGTACTGCTACTCCTTCCAAAATAACAAATGTCTCAATTTACACTGAAGTGTCCTGCTTCATTGTTGCTAGGGGCAACAGACAGGTTTGATCTGTTTCTGGGATTTTTTTGAAACAATTTGTCATTCTTTATGACATGTAATTGCTTGCAGCTATTCTTATTATCTCAATGAATGTATTAATTTCATAATTACAGCTGGTAGTTGACATAGAAGAGATAAAGTGCTCAATATTTTTCTTCAAACAACATATTTTAAATATTATATGCCATTCTGTTCAGGTTTATGCAATTTTGATTAACCTTTTAAATACACAAGTCACTCTGCTGCCACCATGGCAATATTTACACTTACCATCTAAAGATACAATGATAATCTGTGCAGCATCCAGTTCAGTGTCACCTCTATTCAACCATATTCATATATACACTTCATAGTGTCTATATAGCTTTCTCTCTTCAGATGATAGCTGCTCTTTGGGGTAACAGACAGGAGCTGAGAACATTGTGAAACTGTGTACAAGTGGCAATAATCATAGAATCGCTGTAGAGTAGAAGCAGGCTTTTCAGCCCAGCAAGGCCACACTCACCATCCAAAGAACATTCCACCCAGACTTACTATGTACCCTATTCCTGTAACCCTGCATTTCCCATAGCTAATTCACCCAGCCTGCACATCCCTGGGCAGTTTTGCATGGCCAAAGCACCTAACCTGCACAGCTTTGGGCAGTGGGAGGAAACCGGAGCACTCAGAGGGAACTCACACAGATGCAGGGAGAATGTGCAAACTCTACACAGTCACCCAAATGTGGAATTGTACCTGGGTCCCTGGCACCTTGAGGCAGCAGTGCTAATGACGGAGCCACCGTGAATCATCAATGACTCATGCTGGAAGCTTTCACTGAATTCTTACATGGTGTGAACCAGTAAAGGTGAGCCCAATGGTGTATTTTATTTGCCATCAATATACAAGCACTCCTAATAGGAACTCTGGAACATTTTTCCTCACTGGTAATATCTCCATTTCTTTCAGGATCAGCAAAATCAGCAGACTATGGAGATCCTGAAACCTTTCTGAGCTGTATATATCCACTACTCATAAGAATTGCTATTTCCAATTTCTTCTGGAAGGAAATGGTTTGTTGTTAACAACAGAGTTAGGATCCTAGCTAATGTTATTCTAAGACAAGCCCTTGGCTTGTTAAATTAAAAAAAGTAAAATATGAACTGTGTGGTCTTTCACTGAAACATAAGTATACAGTGCTGCAGTTTTGGTTAGAACAATAAAACAGAAATTTATGACACAGAAGTAATATAGATAAAATAGAATAAGGTAAAAACATTCCTGATGAAGGGCTTTTGCCCGAAACGTCGATTTTACTGCTCCTCCAGCTGTGCTCTTCCAGCACTACTAATCTAAAATAGAATAAACCAAACCTGTTACATATAATCAAGGATTTCAAACAAACAGTAAAATACGTTCTCATCTATCTCATCATCATTGTTTTACAGCACTCAAGCACCAGAGACTTCCCTTCTCCACCACATCTATAGATGTGACTTGACTGTTTCTTTCAATTTCCAGTTTTGAGAATTTGATAGCCTTTTCCTGGGTACTCACACAACTAAGCACAGACTTTCTCAGCTCTGAGTAACTCCATCATGGTTAACCAAAAATGTCTGGCCTGGAACTCTCAAACTAAACTCCTTGCACGACAGTAAGCTATTTGCCAACTTTTCTGAACTACCTCCTTTTTTTATCTTCTATCTAACTTCAGCCAGGACTACTGTGAAGTGAAAGTGACAGCTTTATAAGCTCTGGCTTTGTTCCCATAGCAAAAAAAAAATCCTGATCCTTCTAACTGAAAGCAAGCTAATATTCATCAATGTTTATTCTGTCCAAACAATTTTCTATTATTATCCCTGTAGTTCTCATTTTCTCAAATACTGGTTTAAAAGAAAAATGGCTCCAGAAACACTGACAAGGTAATCATTCAATCTCCTCATACACTCAGACCAAAACTCACATGCCACTAGTTCAAAATTCAAACACTAAAATAAATGTGACGAAACTATATATAAATTGCACACATTTATGTCAACTAAGATCGTCTGCTTAATTTTAAATTGATGCTTTGCTTCGCGATCTGATGTGTATCAAATGGCAGAAAGATACGGACACAATAAATAAAGAGTCTCGAGAAAAGTGGAGGCAGGTGTCTAGATTAGATTAGATTACTTACAGTCTAATGGGCACATTTGAGGAGAAACCCTTTGATTCCATTGGAGTTGACATTTTTATTACTGGGCCCAGCTCTAACTTAACTCTCCACCATACTCTGAATCAAAAGCCTACTTTTTTCTTATCTGACCACATCCTGTCCATTAATCCCAGGAAGCAGCCTGGTCATTTATTCATGGTACCAACAAACAAGGATCTTTTGCCAAATGCATGGTTTTTTTGCCCATTATTTTTATCACCTTGCATTATATTTTGAGCAGGTTAATTTGTTTGCTCTGCAGTTTGATCATGCTGATTCATCACGAGTTTTCCCAGCGATGTTGCGACACATGTATGTTACTCAGACAGCAAGAGTAAATGGATTGCAGAGGTAGAAATTGCAGGTGCAAAACTTTCTCCACCAAATGATTGAATTGAGACAGAGAAAGCACACAATTTAAGTATGAGGCTAATGAGAATTTTGCAAGGCCATTCTGCGCAGTACCACAGAGCTCTTCACAAGAACACAAATGTTTTGGTATCTTTAAACCAAGTAAATACTATAAGCTGTGGGTGTCTTGCGTGTGTGCAATGGATTTGTCCTTGCCTCAGATCCAGAAGCTCTGTGTTCAAGATCTAATCTAGTTGGTTGCCAGCTGACAGGCCAGCAGGAGCTTGCCTTGAAGCCATAATGGACAGGCCAAATTGGTGCAGAGCACCCTTGGATACTGTTGGCTAACCTGTGTTCCTGGAGGTCCAAGAGTCCCAGCAACACTAAGAACTTGGCAGTGGATGCAGCCAGGAAGGTGCTAATGGACCCCAGACCCGAGGGAAGTTGAGGGATATAGCTCGGGAAGGTTTCAAGCATCTTGGAAAGTATGGTGAGGGAGTTGAAAGGGTCCAAAATGGCCATCGCCTTGTAGAATTTGAGCAATGGTGTTTTCCTTCCATTACTTCATGATAGAAAAGAGAGGGATGCACTTTCAGTCCTTTGCAACTCATTAATACTTGGCGAGTTTGGAAACTAATCGAGTTTGCTAAGAAATGCCACTATTTTCCAGTGTGTCAGATGACAAAATATTTCAAAACTTTTGTTCACCCTGCCCCACCAATGTCTTTTGCGAACTCTTCCACTGTGGGCGGCATGGTGGCACAGTGGTTAGCACTGCTGCCTCGCAGCGCCAGAGACCCAGGTTCATTTCCTGCCTCAGGCGACTCTATGCGTGGAGTTTGCATATTCTCCCCGTGTCTGCGTGGGTTTCCTCCGGGGGCTCCGGTTTCCTCCCACAATCCAAAAATGTGCAGGTCAGGTGCATGTCCATGCTAAATTGCCCGTAGTGTTAGGTGAAGGGGTATATGTAGGAGAATGGGTCTGGGTGGGTTACGCTTCGGCGGGTCGGTGTGGACTTGTTGGGCCGAAGGGCCTGTTTCCACACTGTAGGGAATCTAATCTTATCTAAAACATCACAGAAGCCTTTTATGGAATGCAGGTAATCTGCAATTAAATTGATAACTATTTCAAACTGTTCTTCTCAGCTCTCCTCTGGGATAAAATAGATGGAAGTATCCCAGGTTAAAACAGAAGTAAATACAAAGGTGTTTTACTGAATATAAGAATATCTCATCTCCATGATAAATTAATTTCTACAGAATCAGGGATTTCGATTACCTCATCCGTCCCCATCGAGGTTAGCAATTTCTCATCAGTTGAATGTTTGAGTGCGAGATTCTACAGTCAACTTTCCAGATAAGCTGTTGGCACATCCCACCTGGAAAGGGCAATGTTTGTTAAGATTTTCCCCGATACTAATCACACTGACAATTCCCAGACCACAATCAGCATCTGGGACCAGTCTTGCCAATGATTTCCCTGCAGGGTTTCTCAGTAGTGTTAAAAGATGTCGAAAATTTTAGGAACCTAACTGGCCTGTGATTAACAATAAGCAATAAGAATTTTCAAATGATTCTCCTTCATAAAATGAGGAAGTGCATTTTATTTCCCACTTTCTCATCATCTCTGTGCCTCAGTACATGTGACAATAAATTCAACTCAAATCAATTTAAGAAGAGTAAAAATAAACAATAAAAACTAATTAGAATGCAAAGCAAAGCAGATGAAAACTTTTTTGGCAAAAAATCACAAATAATTCCAAAGGTCTTTGTAAAGAGGACCATTGGGAAACATATGAGTGTGAGACAAAATTTACTCAAAGAACACCTAATGAAGAAATTGAACAAATTACTGAAGCATCACAGGGAATATTTATTCCAGTAGACTATTCATTTTTAGAGAAGAAAATTATAGCATCAAAAAGGAAATCATGAGTGCATTTTCTTGTATTTTAACAGAAGATAGAGGAACAGTATTTCAAGAAAGGAAAGAACTATAATGATCCAAACTCAATGCCTTTGATAACTATAAGCTATAGAGTACTGATAGTCTACTTCTGTTAGCACCCAGGAATAGATGCAGGGATTCGGATGCATATTATTCTGTACTCATTCAGTGTAATGGAGGGAGCATAGCAATTCTGTGTTACCAATCGGTTTGAAAGATTTTAGCATCTGACTTGCATGATTTGACCGTTGATCGGTTGGCCACATCAACAAGGAGGAGAAAGTGAGGACTGCAGATGCTGGAGATCAGAGTCGAACAATGTGTTGCTGGAAAAGCACAACAGGTCAGGCAGCATCCAGGGAGCAGGAGAATCGACGTTTCGGGCATAAGCCCTTCTTCAGGAATGAGGAAGGTGAGCCAAGCAGGCTAAGATAAAAGGTAGGGAGGAGAGACTTGAGGGAGCAGCGTTGGGAATGCGATAGGTGGAAGGAGGTTAAGGTGAGGTTGATAGGCCGGAGAGGGGGTGGGGGCGGAGCGGTCGGGAAGAAGATTGCAGGTCAAGAAGGCGGTACTGAGTCCGAGGGTTGGGACTGAGATAAGATGGGGGCAGGGGAAATGAGGAAACTGGAGAAATCTGCATCCATCCCTTGTGGTTGGAGGGTTCCTAGGCGGAAGATAAGGCGCTCTTCCTCCAGGCATCGTGTTGCCAT
>NC_057733.1:38566583-38568304 GCF_004010195.1 Chiloscyllium plagiosum | reverse complement strand
GGATGGAGGTGTATAGGGACTGGATGTCCATGTTGAAGATAAGGCGTTGGAGGCCGGGGAAGCGAAAATCATGGAGGAGGTGGAGGGCGTGGGTGGTGTCCCGAACGTAGGTGGGAGTTCATGGACTAAGGGGGATAGGACCGTGTCGAGATATGCAGAAATGAATTTGGTGGGGCAGGAGTAGGTTGAGACAATGAGTCAGCCGGGGCAGTCAGGTTTGTGGATTTTGGGCAGGAGGTAGAAACGGGCGGGTGCGGGTTGTGGGACTATGTGGTTGGAGGCGGTGGATGGGAGATCCCCCGAGGTGATGAGGTTATGGATGGTCTGGGAGATGATGGTTTGGTGGTGGGAGGTGGGGTCATGGTCAAGAGTGCAGTAGGAGGAGGTGTCTGCGAGCTGGCGTTTAGCCTCAGCAATGTAAAGATTGGTGCACCAAACTACCACCGCGCCTCTCTTGTCTGCCGGTTTGATAGTGAGGTTGGGGTTGGAGCGGAGGGAGTGGAGGGCTGCACGTTCCGAGGGTGAGAGGTTGAAGTGGGTAAGAGGGGTAGACAGGTTGAGGCAGTTAATGCTGCGGCAGCAGTTGGCTATGAAGAGATCGAGGGCAGGTAAGAGGCCAGCACGGGGTGTCCAGGTGGATGGGGTGTGTTGGAGGCGGGAGAAGGGATCGTCAGAGAGTGGGCGAGAACTTTATCACAAATGGATGGCACCAGGTCACTTGAACCACTTACAGCAAGGCTGCACCGCTTAAGAGGGAGGTGAGTAATGGCTAGACTAGATGCTGGGAAACTGAGCAGAAAAACAGTGAACAGAACGGTGGCACGGTGGCACAGTGGTTAGCACTGCTGCCTCACAGCGCCAGCAGACCCGGGTTCAATTCCCGCCTCAGGCAACTGACTGTGTGGAGTTTGCACATTCTCCCCGTGTCTGCGTGGGTTTCCTCCGGGTGCTCCGGTTTCCTCCCACACTCCAAAAATGTGCAGATTAGGTGAATTGGGCACGCTAAATTGCCTGTAGTGTTAGGTGCAGGGGTAAATGTAGGGGAATGGGTCCGGGTGGGTGCGCTTCGGTGGGTCGGTGTAGACTTGTTGGGCCGAAGGGCCTGTTTCCACACTGTAAAGTAATCTAATCTAATCTAAGAACAGGTCAACATGGAAGAGGATGGGCTCCACAGTCTTTGGATGCTGCATTTAATTAAGGAAAAGAATATTAGATGTACTGTACCCATACCGGGCTGGGAGACCATCAGACCAGGTACTTAAAGTAAATGGGGCAACAGCTAAGTTGCATAGATCACTGGATAGAAATGCCTGAAGACCTGGATGCAGTTTCGTAACAGGTTCAATAACCTCATTTGAGTGGTGAATTTCAGAAAAGCCATATCATACTAATCACATAAGCAGCTTCACCCATTCCTCACCCACCTCTGTTACCAAACATCTCAATGAATCAGGCCTTGTATCTATAACTGAAATGTTCCACCACAGCCACAAAGTGTTAACCAATCTCCACAGCAGCCAACCATGATCTCGTGCTGAAAATGTGTTGCTGGAAAAGCGCAGCAGGTCAGGCAGCATCCAGGGAACAGGAGAATCGACGTTTCGGGCATAAGCCCTTCTTCAGGAATGAGGAAAGTTTGTCCAGCAGGCTAAGATAAAAGGTAGGGAGGAGGTACTTGGGGGAGGGGCGTCGGAAATGTGATAGGTGGAAAGAGGTCAGGG
>NC_057733.1:38547015-38565077 GCF_004010195.1 Chiloscyllium plagiosum | reverse complement strand
CCCTCCCATCTCCACCCCCCAATCCCCCCAATAATATTTTGCCTGCTTATGAATCCATCTCTAGCTTATATTCTAAGTCTTTCCTTTCACTGCCTTTTGAGGAAAAGAGTTCCAAAGTTTCAGAACCCTCTGTGAGAAAAGATTACTCTTCTCTGTCTCCTTCTTTGTGACCCCTCGGTCTAAATTCTCCACCAGGAGGAAACTTACTTTTCACAGCCACACTGACAAGACCCCTCCAAACATGTTGCGATCAAATCTCTTTTTACTCTTCTATACTCCAGCAGACACAAGCCCTAGTTTGTCCAACTCATTCACTTCAGGTACTGGTCTCGTCAACCTTTTCTGAACTGCTTCCAACACATTTGCACCCTTCCTTGTATAAGGAGACAAATGCTGTACACAATTCCTTAAAGATGGTCTCATCATATGATGCATTTTGGAAGGTTAAGTACAATGGAAATTATACTGTGAATAGCAGAACCCTTAGGAATATTGATATGCAGAAGGACCTGGGTGAGCAGGTCCACAGATGACTGAAGGTGGCAGCGCAGATAAGAGGTAGTTAAAAAAGGATTATGGCATGTTTGCGTTCATTGGAAGGAGCACTGACTATAAGGATAGACAAGTTATGCTACAGCTTTATAGAACTTTAGTTAGGCCATGCTTGGAATATTGAGTATAATCCTGTCACCTCACTACCGGAAGGATGTGGATGCTTTGGAGAGGGTACAGAAAAGGATGTTGGCTGGTATGGGAGATTTTAGCTATGAAGAAAGGCTGAATAGGCTGGATTTGATTTCACTAGAATGCAGGAGGTTGAGGGGTGATCTGATAAAAGTTTATAAGATTGTGAATGGCATGGATAGAGTGGAAAGTAAGAGGCTTTTCCCAGGGTGGAAGGGTCAATTACTGGGGGAACACAGGTTCAAGAGTGGGGTTGAGCAAGTTTAAAAAAGATGTGCGAGACAAGTTTTTCACACAAAGGGTGATGAGTGTCTGAAACATGCTGCCAGAGGCGGCAGTGGAAACAGATACAATAGCAGCATTCAGGAAGCACCTGAACAAATACATGAATAGGAACGGAATAGAGGGATACAGACCTGTAAGTGAAGACAGTTTTAGTACAAAGGGCAAAACATGTTGGTGCAGGCTTGAAGGGCCAAGGGCCTGTTCCTGTGTTGTATCATTCTTTGTTATCAATATCCTGTATAATTGAAGCATAATCTTACTAATTTCGTATTCAATTTCTCTTACAAATCAATTATAACATTCCATTATCTAATTACTTGCTGTACCTGTGCATTAACCTTCCAAATGACCCACGCAAGGTGGTATCATTCCAGTTACAAATGCAGATTGGAATGTATATTTTGTGCTGTTTATTTATGTTCCCATTTGTGATTGGCCATAACATTGTGAAGTTGGACCATTGTTAAATGGAGAATTAGGGTTAGATTCATTACTGTCCCATTTCTATGAGGGTTTGTTCATAAACTGAGCACCAAGGGCTATCAAGTGAGCCTGTATTCTTCTGCTCCCCTGTCTACTTGACCCCACTCCTCTCCTTCATTCATTTCCTCCACAGCTACCACTACAATTTAAGAGAATAATATCAGAAGCTTGATTTAGGGAATCACAAATATTTATTGTACAGAGAACCATTGGAATCTATTCTCAGGAAGTGCAGTAAACACAAGAAAAATGGCCTTCCATAAATCTGAAGAACATCTTAAGTTTGTTTCCTTTAAAGACCGCTAATGTTTGCTGACAGTGTATTGGATGTTTGCAGACTGACATTCAAAGTATTTCACAGCATGTCGTGAAAGAGACAAAGGTTGCTGCAAAAAGTCTGTAATAAAAGTTGTTGATGTAAATTAGATAACAAATTGATTCGATTTCAGGAAATAAACAATAATTGTTAATGGAGCTTGATTTAACTGGCTGCAATGACCTGGTTAAATAGTATAAGAATCACTTTGTAGGATCCTGGTGGTTCATATTATTTATCCATTATCCTGAAATATAAGTCAAGTAATTAAACAGCTAAGGTTGCGGATGATACAAAGCTATGTGAAAAACAAAATATTCTGAGGAAAAGAATGCATTAAAAATGGCCTATGTTATTAATTCAGCAGATGGATGTGTAAAGTTAAGTACATACTGGGGTTGGAAACTGTACAGATAATAACAGAATTAAGTGGACATTGTTAATAAAGTGAACTCTAGTCTATTCATTTTATTTGGACAAACAAAATCTATGTTGTTAGCTGTATACTTAAGAGTCATGTGCTGAAGCGCAGACAGAAATCGCAAATCAAACATTACATCAAGATCTGACAGAGTTGCTTGATTCACTGGGATCTGAATATCATCAGCCTTTGAATCTAGAAGCAAAAATGTTTGTCTGTTCTCTCTGCTTCAAAAGATTTTGAATATCAGTGTGACCAGAAAAGCATCGTGACACACAGACCTGAGCAAGAGTATTCCAGCAAACTGACTGCGGAAAAATTTTTAACCAGATATTGCATCAGGAGATCTGCCCCAGTTTCATATGGTAATACCCAATTCCTTTTGTTAAAAAAAAAATGACATGTTCACAAATTAATTGCATCAGCAATGTCGTCACAGCCTATAAACGATAAATGCAACCAAAGCTAGTTGACATTGGTCAGGCCCTCTGCCGTTGGTGATCAAAAGAAGCCATTTAATTATGCAAGGTACCCATCAAAACCCACCAGTATAAATGGGAAGTATACATTCTAGGTGGATGATTGATCTGCCTGCTCAGTTGATTAAAAAGGAAAATTGATTTAACATATTACAATCAGTTTAGATGAAGAGACACTTGATTGATGTTCCTCATTTTCCTGGTTTTATTTCTACTTCCGGTGGCAGTTCAGCTCCCAAAGTGGAGTGGGGTTGCATGGATCTGAAGCAGCTATATCAGGCAGAATGGAAAATTAACACACACCATGGCTCTCATCCAGCCACTGCCAGCATTAGTACAGTGGCGAGGAAACTAGTGAAGGGTTGCAGTGGGCTGTCAGGAAGGTCTCTTGCTCAAAGGCACTCTGTGGGACCCCAGCATCAGTGGGAGGGCCATGCTAATAGCCAGTCCTCTGCTTTTACTGTCAAGCTTCCCTCACTATGAGTCCTCTCCTGCCATAACCCACAGTGACTAGCAATGACAGGCAAGACCTTCTGCTGTCTGGTTAAGTGTTTGAGTGGCACTTATTAAAACAGGCCTTCCCTAATTCAGACAACACAAGACTTTCACCAGGTCCCAGTCACCTCCATTAAATACAGGCCATGATGTTCTTTTAAAATTCTGCACCAGAAACTAAACCAGTTTTCTTAAAGATTTGATATGGCAGTTTAAAGTATTCTGCAAGACAGGTTCTGCATAATAATCACCTCCACCCTAATTTTTTCTCGTGATTATAATTCTCCGAAATCAAGTTTTTAAAAATATTTGTTACAACCTGAACTATGGCATGTTCAATCCCTTGAAATCTGAAGTGGAACATGATGAGCAGCTTCCACAGTCTCAGTTTGAAGAAGTGATAAGGAGAGTCATTGATCTTTGGCCCACTACTATTATTCATAGCATCCATCAGATTGCAAGCTTCATGTTAAAGGAGATGTGAGTTTATTTGTAGAAACCAAACAGGAAGAAAGCTGGAAGATGATCTCAATTGCAACTACTCAGTCAATATAAAAGAAATTGACTTTGACCGAACTTGATCAAATTTATAAAATATTCATTTATTGTACACAAGTAGCAAATAGACTCATGTGCATGTAGTTCTGATATTGTCTGGTTCAAGGGAGTAATGCTAATACACTTTAAGAAGCTATGTAATAATTTAAGTTAACACAAAGGGTTTTAGATTACTTAGGTACAAACCTAAAAATAAGAAACAATAAAAGGCAATTGATATGATTGAAGCAGGATAAAGAGAAAACCAGATTCTGTAAAATACAAATATGGAAACTTCTGTATGACATCTGGGAGTTTTATGCAGACTGCAGAAATAATGCCGTTGTGCTGAAGGCTTGGATGATGAGAGATGGTTCAAGAAAATTTTCTTTATCAATATGTAGATGTACCTACTACAGAAGGAGAAAAACTTGGACCTTCTCTTTGGAAGTAAGGCAGGTAATAGGGGAACACTTTGGGAGTTCTGATCATAATTCTATTTGTTTTAAAATAATTACAGAAAATGATAAGCCTTCCATAATAGTTCTGAATTAGAGCAAGGCAAATTTCAGTGCATAAAGAGTGTAGGGGCATTATTAAGAGGGGAATTAGGAGGGCAAAGAGAAGACATCAGATAGCCTTAGCAGATAAGGTTAAGGATAATCTGAAGAGATTCTATGAATACACTAAGAGCAAAAGAGCAACTAAGCAGAGAATAGGGCCCCTTAAAGATGAACAAAGTCATCTATGCGTTGAACCGCAGGTGATAGGTGAGATACTAAATGAATATTTTGCATCTGTTCTGACTGCGGAGAAAGAAATGGAGACGAGAGAACACGGGGAAATAAATATTGATGTTTTGAAAACAGTTCACATTACAGAAGAAATAGTGCTACAGGTCTTAGAAAAAATAAAGGTGGATAAATCTCTAGGCCCTAATCAAGTGTATCCCAAGACACTTTGTGGGAAGTTAGAGAAGAAATTGCGGGGCCCCTAGCAGAAATACTTATATCATCCCTAACCATGGGTTAGGTGCCTAAGAACCAGAAGGTGGCTAATGTTGTGCCTTTATTTAAGAAAGGATGTAAGAAGAAGCCTGAGAACTAGAGACCTGTGAGTCTGACATCAGAGCTGGGCAACCTGTTGGAGGTGATTCTGAAAGATAGCATTCACATGCATTTGGAAAGGCATAAGGATAATTAGGGATAGTCAGCATGGTTTTGTATAAGATAAATCACGTCTCACAAACTTGATTAAGTTTTTTGAGGAAGTAACCAAATAGATTGATGAGGGCAGAGCAATAGACATTGCTTAATTGGATTTTAGTAAAGCCTCTGAGAAGGTTCAGCATGATAAGCTAACTAGTAAACTTAAATCACATGGGATTCAGGAGAGCTTGCCAATTGGACACAAAATTGGCTTGACAGTGGGAGACAGAGAGTGGGTGGTGAAGAGTTGTTTGGTAGACTGGAGGCCAGTGACTGGCAACTTTCCACAAGGTTCACATTTGTTTTTTTATTTATATAAATGATTTGGATGAGAACACAGGAGGTATGGTTAGTAAGTTTGTGGGTGACTCAAAGATTGGTGGTATAGTGAACAGTGAAGAAGGTTATCTAAGATTACAAAGAGATCTTGATGAATTGGGTCAGTGTGCTGAGGTGTGGCAGATTCAGCTTAATTCAGATAAATGGCATTTTGGTAAAATAAACAAGAGCAGGACTTATACAATTAATGGTCGGTCACTGGATAATGTTGCAGAACAGAGCTATCCAGGGGTTCAGGTACATGGTTCATAGGAGACAAGTTGGTTAAGAAGGCATTTAGCATGCTTGCCTTCATTGCTCAGACCTTTTGAGTATAGCAGTTGGGATATTATGTTGAGATTGTACTGGACATTGGTGAGGTCTCTTCTGAAGCACTGTGTACAGTTCTGGTCACCTTATTACAGAGAAGATATTATTAAATAGGAAAGGGTTCAGAAAAGATTTACCAGGATGCTGCTGAGAATGGAAGTTTTGAGTTATAAAGAGAGGCTGGATAGGCTGGGACTTTTTCACTGGAGCATGGTAGGTTGAGGGGTGACTTTACAGGTAAGGTGAATAGCAAGGGTCTTTTCCCTGGGTCAGGGAGTTCAAAACTAAGGGACATATTTCTAAGATGAGGTGAGAAAGTTTTAAATAGGACACGAGGGGCAACATTTTCACACAGTAAGTGGTTCATGTGTGGAATGAACTGCCAGAGGAAGTAGTGGATGCAGGTACAGTTAAGACATTTAAAAAACATTTGGACTTGTACATGAATAGGAGAAGTTCAGAGGGATATTGGCCAACAGCAGGCAAGTGGGACTGGTTTAGTTTGGGAACATGGTTAGCATGGACCAAAGAATCCGTTTCTGTGCTGTATGACTCCAAGAAAAAAAGACAGAAATTTTCAGCAAGCTGGAAGTATTATCATTCAAGCATCACAGAACTCATTTAACATATGATCCAAAACACAATCAACTTGGGTGGAAGCAAGAACTGAGTATCAACTGCCCATGAGGCCAGAAATTAATGAACTGGAGTTTGCTACTAAGGAAGCATGTCTGTTTAACGGCATTTCTCCTTATGAATGTGTAAATTGTTGTGTGATCTATCAAGGAGATTGTGAGACACTATAAGTTGCTGGATGTTGTGTGTTGGTTCACCCCGTTAGCCTCGCAAAAAGTGGTAGCTCATCCTCAGCTGCCCCATTATTTTTAAGAGCATGTTGGATTTGCACATCAATTGCCCATTAAGGACTCATCCTTAACAGTCAAAGTATATTTCTAATGTGAAGTGTGAATGCAATATCAGTCAACTACTCTAACCCAGAAAGGGAACAATATCAATCATTATGCATAATTTCTCCACCTAGTTAGTTCTCCACACAAGATTTTCTATCTTAACATTTGAATTTATAAAAAAAGTTTATTCAATTCTGCTGTATTCAGTCTCTTTTATTTCTCTTGCTTTATACTACCATTTGAGTAAAACCTGGACTATTGTGAAGCAAGCCATATTCTAACGGCTTAAAAGTCCTTTGACTTTCTTTCACATTGAATGTGTAATTACAGGTCATTCTGATATAAGGCACGTTCCATTAATGTGAATTTGCAATAACACAATTGACAAATTGGGGACACTGTTTCTCAAGCTCAAACTTTAAAACGTGCATTGGTTATAACGCGATTCCGGCCCCATTAGTTTCAATGGTGCTTCTATTACACAATTTGCTGAAAACATGGGATTGCAGAACCAACTGTACCAGGTCACGACAAATTAAAATCTTGTCTATTATCCAATACCTAGTGTAATAAGTTCTCCTCATT
Source organism: Chiloscyllium plagiosum (assembly GCF_004010195.1). Lineage (NCBI taxonomy): Eukaryota > Metazoa > Chordata > Chondrichthyes > Orectolobiformes > Hemiscylliidae > Chiloscyllium > Chiloscyllium plagiosum. The sequence goes on along the minus strand of NC_057733.1, from coordinate 38,558,025 downwards.
CAAAATAACATCAAGAAAGATGCATTTCTGATTCAGCAGACATGGCTCCACAATGCTAATTAAACTGACCTTATGATTGCAACAGAATTGGAAGGGGACTAATATACTGGTGGGGAGATTTGCTTGAGCTGCTAAGGATGATTTAAACTAATGACGGGGGGTACACAACGAGAACCCTGGGAGGTAGAGAGGAAAGAGATTAATCTGAGACTGATGCAAGTCAAACAGTCAGGGCAGGCAGGAACAAAGCAGAGAACAAGGTAGGACTGACAAATTAAACTGCATTTATTTCAATTCAAGAGGTGTAACAGGTAAGGCAAATTAACTCAGGGGATGGCTGGAAACATGGGACTGGGATATCATAGCTATTAAAGAGACGTGGCTCAAGGATGCACAGGACTGGCAGTTTAATGTTCCAGGATACAAATGCTATGGGAAGAATAGAAAGGGGGACAAGAGGAGAGGGAGTGGCATTTTTGATTAGGGACAACAGTACAGCTGTACTTAGGGAGGATATTCCTGAGAATATGTCCAGGGAAGTTATTTGGGTGGAACTGAGAAATAAGAAAGAGATGATCACCTTATTGAGTTGGTACTACAGAATCCCTAATAGTCAATGGGAAATTGAGAAACAAACTTGTAAGAACTTCCACATCATATTTTTAAGGTGAGAGGAGGAGGAGGTGCTGGATGCAGGTACAGTTACAACATTTAAAGATATTTGGATAATTACATGAATAGGAAAGGTTTGGAAGGATGTGGGCCAGGAGCAGTTAGGTTGGTGTGGGCTAGTTGGACCAGAGGATCCGATTCCATGCTGCATGATTCTATGACTCTATAAGATCTCAGTTAACTGTAAGGATAATAGTTGTGGTAAGGCATTTTAACTTTCCAAACAAAGACTGGGACTGCCATGGTGTTAAGGGATTGAATGGAGAGGAATTTGTTCAGTGTGTACAAGAAAGTTTTCTGAGTCAGTAAGTGGATGCACCTACCAGAGAAGGTGTAAAACCTGACCTACTCTCAGGAAATAAGGCAGGGCTGGAGATTGAGGTATCAGTGGGGGTACACTTTGGGGCCAGTATTTGGAGAGGCAAGGACTGATTAGATATAGTCAACATGGTTTTGTGCATGGGAAATTGTGTCTCACTAATTTGACTGAGGTTTTTGAATAAGTAACAGAGGATTGACGAGGGCAGAGTGGTGGAAGTGATCTATATAGACTTCAGTAAGGTGTTCAACAAGGTTCCTCATGGCAGACGAGTTAACAAGGTTAGATCAGATGGAATACAGGGAGAACTAGCCATTTGGATACAGAACTAGCTTGAAAGTAGAAGACAGAGGATGGTGGGGGAGGATTACTTTTCAGACCGGAGGCCTGTGACCAGTGGTGTATCACAAGGATCGTGCTGGGCCCAGTGCTTTTTGTCTTTTTCATATATCATTTGGATGTGAACATCGGAGGTATAGTTAGTAATTTTGCAGATGACACCAAAGTTAGAGGTGCAGTGGACAGCAATGAAGTTTACCTCAGAGTACAATGGGATCTTGATCAGATGGGCCAACAGGATGCAGAGTGGTAGATGGAGTTAAATTTAAGTAAATATGAGGTGCTGCATTTTGGAAAAGCAAATCAGAGCAGGCCTTATACACTTAATGATAAGTTCCTGGGGAATGTTGCTGAACAAAGACATCCTGGAGTACAGGGTTCATAGCTCCTTGAAAGTGGACTTGCAGGTAGATCAGATAGTGAAGAAGGTGTTTGGTATTAGATTAGATTACATTACATTACAGTGTGGAAACAGGCCCTTCAGCCCAACAAGTCCACACCGACCCGCCGAAGCGCAACCCACCCATACCCCTACATTTACCCCTTACCTAACACTACGGGCAATTTAGCATGGCCAATTCACCTGACCTGTACATCTTTGGACTGTGGGAGGAAACCGGAGCACCCGGAGGAAACCCACGCAGACACGGGGAGAATGTGCAAACTCCACACAGTCAGTCGCCTGAGTCGGGAATTGAACCCGGATCTCCAGCGCTGTGAGGCAGCAGTGCTAACCACTGTGTCACCATGCCGCCTTTTTTGCCTTTTTTGATCAGTACATTAAGTATAGGAGTTGGGAGTTCATGTTGTGGTTGTACAAGACATTGGTTAGACCACTACTGGAACTCTGCATTCTCCTTGCTATAGGAAGGATACTGTGAAACTTGAAAGGATTCAGAAAAGATTTATAAGGATGTTGCCAGGATTAGAGAGTTTGAGCTATAGGGAGAGGCTGAATAGGCTGAGGCTATTTTCTGTGGAATGTCGAAGGCTGAGGGGTGACCTTATCGAGGTTTATAAAATCATGAGGAACATGGATAGGATAATAGACAAGGTCTTTTCCCTGGGGTGGGTGTGTCTAGAACTAGAGGGCATAGGTTTAGGATAAAAGGTGATGCGTGTATGGAATGAGCTGCCAGAGGAAGTGGTGGAGGCTGGTATAATTAAAACATTTCAAAGGTTTCTAGTTGAGTATGTGAATTGGAAGGTCTATAGGCCAAAATGATGGCAAATAGGACTTGATATATTTAGGATACCTGATCGGCATGGATGAGTTGGATCGAAGAGTCTGTTTCCATGCTGTACTTCTCTAGGACTCTGAGTGGTTCAAATCGAAAGTTCAAACCTCAAGGATCAATTTACAGTTTCCAATAACTTCCAGCTAAACATTTTAACTCTCAGAGTGATATATTGCGACTTCACTTTGTTCTTAGAGTCACAGTCATAGAGATGTGCAGCATGGAAACAGGCCCTTCGGTCCAACCCGTCCATGCCGACCAGATATCCCAACTCAATCTAGTCCCACTTGCCAGCACCCATCCCACATCCCTCAAACCCTTCCTATTCATTCTTCTATATCTTTCCTCTCTCACCCTAAACCTATGCCCTCTAGTTCTGGACTCCCCCACCCCAGAGAAAAGACGTGGTCTATTTATCCTATCCATGCCCCTCATAAATTTGTGAACCTCTGTAATGTCATCCCTCAGCCTCCGATGCTCCAGGGAAAACAGCCCCAGCCTGTTCAGCCTCTTCTTATACCTGAAATCCTCCAACCCTGGCAACATACCTGTAAATCGTTTCTGAACCCTTTCAAGTTTCACAACATCTTTCCAATAGGAGGGAGACCAGAATTGCAAGCAATATTCCAACAGTGGCCTAACCAATGTCCTGTGCAGCCGCAACATGACCTCCCAACTCCTGTACTCAATACTCTGACCAATAAAGGAAAGCATACCAAATGCCTTCTTCACTATCCTATCCACCTGCGACTCCACTTTCAAGGAGCTATGAACCTGCACTCCAACGTCTTTGTTTTGTTTCTCAATTTCCCTCTGACTATTAGGGGGTCTATAATACAATCCCAATAAGGTGTTCATCCCTTTCTTATTTTTCTCAATTTCCCTCTGACTATTAGGGGGTCTACAATCCCAATAAGGTGATCATCCCTTTCTTATTTCTCAATTCCACATAAATAACTTCCCTGGATGAATTTCTGGGAATATCCTCCCAAAGTACAGCTATAATACTATCCCTCATCAAAACTGCCACACCCCTATCCTCTCTTGCTTCCCTTTTCATCCTTCCTATAGCATGTATATCCTGGAACATTAAGCTGCCAGTCCTGACCATCCTTGAGCCGCATTTCTGTAATTGCTATGATATCCTAGTTCCATATTCCGAATCATGCCCTGAGTTCACCTGCCTGCCCTGTTAGGCCTCTGGCATTGAAATAAATGCAATTTAATTTAGCAGTCCTACCTTGTTCTCTGCTTTGTCCCTGCCTGCCATGACTTTTTGACTCACTTCTCTTCTCAACTGTACCAGTTTGAGATTGATCTCTTTCCTCAGTATCTCCCTGGGTTCCAAACCCGCACTCTCCTTACTAGTTTAAATCCTCCCAAACCTCCCTGCGAGTATATTAGTCCCCTTCCAATATCCTTCTTGTACAAGTCACTTCTACCCAAGAAAAGATGCCAATGATCCAAAAATGTGAATCCTTCTCCCAAACACCAGCTCTTCAGCCACACATTCATCTGCTCTATCCTCCCATTCCTACCCTCACTAGCTCACAGCACCGGAAATAATTCTTGTATTACTACCCTTGAAGACCTTTTTTTTATATTCTCCCTTCAGAATCTCATCCTTTTCTCTTCTTATGTCGTTGGTTCTAATATATACAATGACCTCCGACACGTCCCTCTCCCCTTTGAGAACATTGTGCACCCTCTCTGAGACATCCTTGATCCTGGCATCAGGGAGGCAACACACCATTCTGATTTTTGACTGTTGGCCACAGAAACATCTGTCTGTCCCCCTGACTAGAGAGTCCCCTAATGCAATTGATTGTTTGGGACCCCTCATTACAGTAGAGCCAGTTTTGATACTTGGCTGTTCATGCTACATTCCCTTGAAAATCCATCACATTTTTCAAACAGCATATTTGTTTGAAATGGGGATAGCCACTGAAGACTCCTGTACTACCTGCCTACCTCTCCTACCTTTCTTGTAGCATCTACCTGACTGTATCTGCGGCTTTTCTCCCTTCCTATAACTGCCATCCATCACACCTCCTCGCTCTTGTAAATTCCTCATTGCCTCTAACTGTCACTCTAACCGATCCAGTTGATCTGACAGATTTTGCAACCAACATTTATTGGAGAGAAAATCCTCAGTAATCCTTATCTCTCCCAAAACTCCCACATCCGACAAGAAAAGCTCATCGCACTACTAACGGCCATTTTGCTCCTTCCAATCTATAGACATAGAAAATAGCACAGTCTTATTGCTCTACAAAATACTGCTCCAGGCTAACGTAATCCTTATGGCTTACATTTTTAAAATTTAATCAAGAGACAGACCCCAATAAAAACATATAATGATGAAAGAACCCACTCTACTCACTGATGTAGATTTACAGCCAGGCTACATGTGCACCACTTGAGATACATTTGGCTATCTGTCCACTGTTGATGCTTCATAACTTCAATTATGTGTACTTTTCAAGGCAGAGAAAACAGTCATCAACAATCCCTCAGCCGCTCTGTAAAAAAATACTTAGTTTCTCAAGTAAAAATAAAACACTGTGGATGTAGCAAATGTGAACTAAATTACTGGAAAACTTCAGGTTTGGCTGCATTGGGGTAGAGAGAAACAGAGTTAATGTTTGAAGTCCAATGTGACTCTTCTGAACTGTTCTCAGTTGATTTCAGCTTGAATTTTAGCTAAGTTCACACTCTTGCTGTTCAATGAGCTGCGAGGCCCAGGTCTCACTGTGTGTCACTCAATCTGATCCATTTTCTAACTGACACTAGGGAATTAAGAACTTCCAGCTTTAGAATAATGATCCTTTGCCAATGGCCACATTCAGTCTTCTGCCCTGATCAGGTATCAGGAAACTCTCATCCCTTACCAGGATTTACATGTTGCCTAATTTGCACTTAATTCATTGCACTCTCATGAAGATCATGACAGGAATGTGCCAAAAGGGCTGTGATTTTTCTGCTCAATTAATATTATTTCCTGTAAGTTTGAGTTAATGATGTATAGAATCAGCACCAAACCAACAGTAAATACATGGCCTCCACAGCCTTCTGTGGCAATGGTTCTTGTCTCCCTCTGAATAGAAATGAGAGTTAATGTAATAAATTTAATTTTGTTCTTCCTTTCCCCTTTTGTATGACATAAGGATTTAAGAAGTTTAACGTTATTTAATGATGAGCAGTATTGTTTCAGGATGGTCTATTCTACTGGAAGCTATTTACTAATTTCCAGATAACCTAAGTGTCTTTACTATGCACAAAAACACTTGTTTTGTCCACAGGTCCATTTCAGTCAAAGGTCATGTCCTGGCTCGATCTCAAACACCACCAGAGAAGGATGGTGTCTGTTTAACATTTCATTGTTATGTTGCAGTTGACCAGGCCAGTGCTTTGATAAGCCTTACTAGTGAATTGAAAAATGTAATGCCAGAATTTGAATTTTATGTATCTAAATTATTCAGACAGAATTCTGAAAGCTTTTAGCAAATAATAAGTAAAAATTACCATAGCTATGGGGTGCTTTCATTAAATAGTAGGCTGGTAATTTGTTTTTATCACACATACCATACCAGATTAGTAATTATCCTTAGTAGTTGTCTTACTAAATTATTCATTCAAAAGCAGTGACGCATGCTTAACATTGTATTTAATTAATTTTTGGCAGAGTGAAGCCTTTGCATAAGTATTGCTACACATTGCTTATTATTAGATGTTGGGGCAATTATTCCTCTGGACACAGGTATTAAAACATGTGTTAATAATTAGACTGCTTGAGCATAATGATTTCTTTGCATCTATGATATCATGGACAGTATTTAAACATAGCCTAAAACAACACCGAACCTATACAGCTGTACTGCTTCAATACTTAAACCACAAGGAACCTTTCATGTGAAGATATTCATTGCAAATGTTAATCAACAACTACTCAATAGCAAACAAAAGCAATAATAGAATCACCAATGTGCTGATGCATCATATTGATTATTGTCAAACCATGGGATGAAATGATAAGAGGGAGAGTAGTTCCCTTGTGCAGCTCCTTGTTGCCGGTGTGGCATCAAGAAAAGTTGCAATGTAACATGTTGCTATCTCTCAAAAGGAATTTGAGAATATAAATAGATTTAAATTAGTTCAGACCTGAAATTGAACCTTCAAAGACAAAGAAAATATCAAACACAACTCCTTGTAGCCAAAGGATTGACTCAAAGACTCAGGCAATAGCACACTCTCAAGAGTTACAGAAAAGGAAGATGGAGGGTAAAGCAGTAAATCAAAGCTGGAATATTATAAAGGAAGATACATGGCAGTGTTCAAAGCTATAACCTTACCCTAAAGCAGATCATTGCTGACTGCCATGACCAGTGAAGATGCATTTCACACTGACTGTACTGGTGGTGCATCAATAAACCACAACAGCTGAAAAATTCTGTCCCTTCTCTCTTTCTAACTTGTATTCTCCCTTCACTGTGTCTGTTTTCCTCTGAGTGTGGAAGCATTGCATGTTTGTACACTTAAAATCACAATTCTCTTTCAACTTTTTAGAAATAAAAACAGAAAATGCTGGAAAGGCTTTGCAGGTCGAGCAGCACCTGTGAAGAGAAATCAGAGTTAATGTTTCGGGTCCAGTGACCCTTCCTCGTTCTGAGAGGGGTCACTTGCCCCGAAATGTTAACTCCGATTTCTCTGCACAGATGCTACCAGACCTGCTGAGCTTTTCCAGCAATTTCTGTTTTTGTTTCTTATTTACAGCATCCGCAGTTCTTTTGGTTTTTACACTGTCTTTAAAGATCTTGTTGTTTGGATTTGTCTAGTTTTTGATGTCGAGACCTCAGATCATAGATTAATGCATCACAGGCAATTCTGTGCTGTGGATTTGTATTCATTGAGATCTGTCTAGACTCTATGCACTTAAGCTCCTCAGTAGTCAGCAAGTAGAGCTTTACAGTCCATTTATCTGACTTGGAGATAATTCAGAGCACTATACTGATTTATTTGATTAGGAATGGACACTCAGCCTGTGTTTGTCACCAATGGAGAATGATTATAAAGCCAAGTGACACTTTCAATCTCTGGACTGTGTCTACCACAATAACCCATTCATTTAAGACAGGCTGCAGGGCAGCTCCACAAATTCTTTCTACGTCCAAGCGAATAAACATTTAGGATCGGTTGCTTGCCAAGCAAGTGCCACACAAAGCTTGTAGACACTGCAATGCTTTGAAATTAAGTGGGACTTTCTGGCTGACTGTTATCGATCCTCCAGTAAAACATTAACCAAGCTTTATGAAGTAACAGCTTGCACTCTCTGCAGAATTTCTATGTCAGTTTGAATTGAATTATGACCATCTTTAGAAGAGTAAAGCACATCAACAGGACTCCAGAATAAAATACCTTGCAAAAAATGCTGCCCATCTTTTCACATGGCCCTTCCTGCAATCTGTTAAACTGCAATTATTGAAAAGCTCAGAGGAAACAGGATGCACAGGATGGCTTGAGTCAACTGCAAGGGTTTGTAATGCAAGTACAAAGTGATATCCTGCCCAACATTTAGCCAGAGGAGACTGCTAAATTCTAAGAGTGGACGTCAAATTGGCAGTCTGGTATCAAGGTGGTAGACAGGGTGGCATCAACTCACATGTGAAATCTGTGGACGATGTGGCCAAAGAGGCAGCATGTGAAAAGGAAGGAGGATGGAGACATTAAAGGACAGCTATTTGGGTAATCCCAGAAGTAATGGTATAGGAGGGAGAGTAGTCATTGCTGGAAGTGGTCTTACTCTGATTTCAGAGCGTCAAGTGGAAGTATATGAGTCGTACTGTGCTGAGAAATGGGGGAGAGGCGCTGCAGGGTGACAACTGGATCGAACGCCACAGAGACATCAAGGAGGAGGGACAGTACACCACATCACACAGCTTGACACTGCCCACTTTGGTTATAGTTGTTTTGATGCAATGACTGGAGATGGGAATGACCAAAACAATTTGTTGCAGGAAAGATGGGCAAGGATTTGAGAATGATCAATGTTTTTTTTGAAAATAAAGCATTGGTGAGGAAAAAGTTTGGAGATGGGTTCGTGACAAATAGACTGGTCAAGGAAGGTTGCTTTGCGGAGAGATTGATGGCAGGAAGAGCACCTGTACTCTCGTGGGGGACTATTTAGATTTCTAACGAGCGTCCGTGCCAAAAATGGAAAGTGAATGGTCAGAAATGTTTGTTAAAATGAGTTTAAAAGAGGAGAAATTAGACAGGCAGGGAATCAGAGATCAGACAGTAAGTGGTGGAAGGAAGATTTAGCTTGGGGCCAAGAGGATGAGGGAGGACTGTTAAAAAGGTTGAATATTCTGTTGAACTTCTTGAAGTTGGTTCTTTGAAGTTCAGACAGAGAAGGCATAGGATGGAGGTTGATGGGTGCCAATGGCTATAGAGAAGAGAAATTAGGAATTACTAGATGGATAAAGGTCTCTCAGGGCTTTGTAGAAAGGCACCTTACCAAGGAATAACGTACTGAGAAGAATTGATTTAAAATAATGTGCAAAGAGAATAACATACCGGGAGAATAGTCTGCTAAAGGTCTTTATTAGCCTTTTCCACCACATACATATTTTTCTAAAATAATTTATTTTCTGGTTCACAGGACAGGCAGTAAGAAACCTCCTCAAAATATTGGAAAGTTTAGTGCTATTTTAATAACATTGACAAAGTACACTTCAACACAATTATTTTTACAAATTAGAAAATCCACTCTGCTTGCTGGCAGCTACCAGTATTCCCTTCCAAAGACTGGGCAGTTATCGGATAGTTATGTCATTTTAATTTGAATTACTAAATGTCTTCCTACTGCTATCAAAGTAGATAAAGTTGTTATGGACTAGGCCAGACCACTCAAAACATTCTTAAGCAGACAGCCCTAGACCTAACTTTGCAATTTGTTTTGGTAAGTGTACAGTGAAAATTACACGGAGTAAGATAGCTCCTAGGTTTTAAAACAGACAAAAAAAATTAACAAAACTACACAAATAACAGAATAAGGAACCTATACAGAACTCAACCTATCCAAACTAGACTTAATTATGTTGTTCCGAATATACACAACATTCCCAAATAAGCAAACTCCCTTTAAAACCCAGTATAAATGGAACACATGCTTACAGGTTGAAGTTGGAGGGCAGAAAAGAGACACAGTTTTTACACACAGCTCTCTGCTGAACTACCCAGTTCAAGACTGAACTAAAACTCCTCAGTTCAGGTCAGCTTGAGAGCTGACCACTTCCCTCTCTTTATATAGGTCACTTCTAAAGCTGACCACTTTGGCCTGTAGTCTCATCTGTTTACATATAAACAAAAAGCCTCTCAAAATCCTTCTCATCTCTGTATCAAACCAGACTAGTCACAGCCCAGTCCGGTTTATTGCCCCTCTGAAAAAGAAGCTGAAAATGTGTTGCTGGAAAAGCGCAGCAGGTCAGGCAGCATCCAAGGAGCAGGAGAATCGACGTTTCGGGCATGAGCCCTTCTTCAGGAGGGCCCTCCTGAAGAAGGGCTCATGCCCGAAACATCGATTCTCCTGCTCCTTGGATGTTGCCTGACCTGCTGCGCCTTTCCAGCAACACATTTTCAGCTCTGATCTCCAGCATCTGCAGTCCTCACTTTCCCCTCTGAAAAAGAAATCAAGGACAGAGTCTCCTTGAGCCAAGGAACAGCTTTTAGAAAAAAAGGGACTAGCTTTGTGACAAAGTACTCAGATGGATGTGACTGTTGTATTTAAAATGTTCTGTTATTTCTGGTTTATGATTAACTTTTATGAAATAACTGCATAGAAGCCAGTATTCTGTCACCATGACACACTTTATTTACTTGTGCACAGTACATGGGCTCTTCCCAGCCAGCTTAAAGCCAGTCCCTGAGGAGACCTTCTGAATCTCTGGTTTATCTCTGTCAGCCAGGGCTCACCGACTGGCTTGGGTTAACAACCCCAATCAAGGATCTCATAGTCAAAGACATCCACTTGGCCCCCAACCAATCATGGCCGAACTGGTCCTCACCCTTAACAATTTCTCCTTCGAATCCTCCCACTTCCTCCAGACCAAAGGGGTAGCCATGGGCACACTTATGGGCCCCAGCTATGCCTGTCTCTTTGTTGGCTACGTAGAGCAGTTGATCTTCCGTAATTACACCGGCACCACTCCCCACCTCTTCCTCCGCTACATTGATGACTGCATTGGCGCCACCTCGTGCTCCCGCGAGGAGGTTGAGCAATTCATCAACTTCACCAACACATTCCACCCCGACCTTAAATTTACCTGGACCATCTCTGACACCTCCCTCCCCCTCCTGGACCTCCCCATCTCCATCAGTGATGACCGACTTGACACTGACATTTTTTACAAACCCACCGACTCCCACACCTACCTGGATTACACC
>NC_057733.1:38526190-38546554 GCF_004010195.1 Chiloscyllium plagiosum | reverse complement strand
GCTTCCAGGCAAGGGCGTAATTGATATGTGGAGGTTGTTCAAGGAGCAACTATTGAGTGTCCTTGATAAGTATGTGCCCGTCAGGCAGGGAGGAAAGGGTCGTGTGAGGGGGCCGTGGTTTAATAAGGAATTGGAATCCCTTGTTAAATGGAAGAGGGCAGCCTATGCAAAGATGAGGATTGAAGGTTCAATTGGGGCGATTGAGAGTTATAAGGTAGCCAGGAAGGACCTGAAGAGAGAGCTAAGAGCAGCAAGGAGGGGACATGAAAGGTCCTTAGTTGTTAGGATTAGGGAAAACCCTAAGGCTTTCTCTAGGTATGTCAGGAATGAAAGAATGACTAGGGTAGGAATACACCCCCACCCTCCTCTAGCTTATCTCTCCACACTTCAGGCTCTCTGCCTTTATTCCTGATGAAGGGCTTTTGCCCGAAACGTCGATTTTGCCTGTCCTCGGATGCTGCCTGAATTGCTGTGCTCTTCCAGCACCACTGATCCAGAATCCCCAACCAATCATGACAATTTAACGATACAACATTCAAAAAAATCATTTCAAACGGAGGCCATCTGGCTCATCATTTCTGCGTTAATTCACTGAGGAACAAATCACCGTGTATCACTCCCTTGCCTCTTCCCAGTAACATTGGACATTCTTCCTTTTCAGGTGGAAATCCAATTCCCTTGTGAATGCCTTGATTGAACCTGCCTTGATCATACTTTCAGCCAGTACATTGAATCCTGACAGTGTGTACACAGGCCATTTGGCCCATTGAGTCTGCGATGACCCTCTGAACAGCATCCAGCCCAGACCCACACTCCATGGCTAATTCATCTAGCCTCCATATTCCTGGACACTATGAGCAATTTAATATGGCCAATCCACCAAACCTGCACATCTTTGGACTATGAGGGGAAACCCTCACAGAGAATGTGCAAACTTCACACAGTCACCTGAGACTGGAATTGAACCTGGGTCCTTGGCGCTGTGAGCCACCATGCCTCCACATTTCTTCACCTGGCCACTCACTGGTTCAAAACATTATTCCTTGTGTCAACATTTTTTTTCGAGGAGAAAGTGAGGACTGCAGATGCTGGAGATCAGAGCTGAAAATGTGTTGCTGGAAAAGCTCAGTAGGTCAGGCAGCATCCAAGGAACAGGAGAATCGACGTTTCGGGCATAAGCCCTTCTTCAGGAAGGGCCTTCTTGGATGCTGCCTGACCTGCTGCGCTTTTCCAGCAACACATTTGCAGCTCAACGTTTTTTTTTTGCCAACTGTCTTAAATTGGAGTCTTTTGCAGCTGGAGCCTTCCACCAATGGGACAGTTTCTCTCTATGTATTCTGTGCAGGCGCCACATGACTTTGAATACATTTAACAAGTCTCTTTCTAATCTTCTCATCCCTCAGGAAAACAAAATCATCTTTGCCATCAACCCACTTGCAGATCTTTGTTGCTCAAAACATTCTTGTGACTCCTTTCTGCTCTTTTTTTCTGATGTCTTCATGTTTTCCCTAAAGAGTGGTGCCCAGAACTGGGCCCAATACTCCAGCTGAGGCCAAACCAGTGTTTTATACAGGTTTAAATTCGATTAAACATTACTGCCGACGATACAAGGCACTTCGTCCATATCTTTAGTACTAGAATAGAAATCCTATGCTATAGATAAATGGAATGACAGTGAACGAGAATGCAAATATTACTATGTAACCACTCATGTGCATAATGCATATCCACCAGCAAATCATCCTTATCAACCCTCAACTTGCTGGACAGTGCATAGTTTTGAAAACTTTCAAAAGGAATTGCTAAACCTTTCATCCCACTTCCTTCTTACTCCATCACACCAGCAGATTCTGTCATTGCTTAACTTGAGCTTCACCTGCTCTTCATTCTCCAGCCGATTGGAACAGACAAATTAGCAACTGTGACATTTCCTCAGCTGCAGCTTCCTACTGAGGAGTTCCACTTGCTCTGGATCTCATACTGTGCCTGGCGCAGCAAAGCGCTCCACTCCATAGAACCAGCACCGCAGGTGAGCAGTAAGCACTGACATCTGGAAGCATCACTTGCAGTACAAATCAAATGAAGAGGGCAAATAGACAAGCTCTTCTCCCTGGGGTGGGGGAGTCCTGCAAACAGGACTCTAAAAAAATTCCATTCCTGTCCACTGGATGGCTTACAGTCAGCCACATGTTGTGCAATGAACAATGTGACTGCCTACAATGGGATAGCCACTGTGAAACTTGTGAAAGAACAATAGTGAGAAATTGGAAAACTATTTGGACAGAAGACAATTACTTTTGGCTGTGCTATTTGGAAGGCTCATTGGACCCAAAACGTTAACTCTGCTTTTTCTTCACAGGTACTGCCAGACCTGCTGAGTTTTTCCTGTAGTTTCTGCTTTTGTTTCAGATTTCCAACATCCGCAGTTCTGTTTTATTTACTTGTGTGGGCTATTATTGGTTATTTAATTCTCTTGCCCTGTTCTTTACCTGGACTCTTTCACCACTGTTCTTTATTTACTTCACAGCTTCACCAGTCATTACAATCCTTTTTACAACAGCATGGAAAAATTGGCTTTTCAAAAGAGCTTTAGCTTTTCAGAACACCTCAGGATACCATCAATATAATGAGTTTAAAAAATGGTCTTCAGTCGCCAATTACACTGCTACTGCACATTATCAAGTCCAGCTTGTCTCAAAGTATTACAACTCACAAGAGTTTCATACTAGAGTGGAAATATTGTTTAGGGTTGCACTACCAGAGGTGCCAGTTTTCAGGTGAAGTGTTCACCCAAGTTTCCTCAGCTGGACCTATAACAATCCTGTGGCATTATAGAGTCATAGAGATGTACAGCACGGAAACAGACCCTTCGGTCCAACTTGTCCATGCCGACCAGATATCCCAACCCAATCTAGTTCTACCTGCCAGCACCTAGCCCATATCCCTCCATACTCATTCAGATGCGTTTTAAATGTTGTAATTGTACCAGCCTCCACCACTTCCTCTGGCAGCCCATTCCACACACGCACCATTATCTGTATGAAAAGGTTGCCCCTTAGATCCCTTTTATATCTTTCCCCTCTCACCCTAAACCTGTGCCCTCTCGTTCTGGACTCCCCCACCCCAGGGAGAAGAGCTTGTCTATTTGCCCTCTTCATGCCCCTCATGATTTTGTAAACCTCTATAAGGTCACCCCTCAGCCTCCAACGCTCCAGGGAAAAAAGCCCTAGCCTATTCAACTTCTCCCAATAGTTCAAATCCTCCAACTCTGGCAACACATAGAAGAGCTAATAATAAAGGGTCTGTTTCCATGTTCAGGCTAATAATTATTCCTCAATCAAGGTCACCAAAAACACAGCTTATCTGTTTATTCTTATATACGATTACACAGGAAATGGCACACAGAAATAGGCCCCATTCGCCCCACTTGGTCCATACTAGTGTCTATCCTCCATTCAAACCTCCTCCTCCTCTTTCATCTCAATCTGTGATTGCATCCCTTTACTTTTTTGTCTAGATTCTACTGAAATGCATCTGAACTATTAATTTCAAACACACTCCTATTTTGCATTATTGGTCTCTAGTGATCTTCACAGGTGGAAAGATTCTCACTGCATCCACTCTATTAAAACCTTTCAGAATTTTAAAAACCTTCACTTGGTCATTGATCCGTCTTATTTTTTCGTCAGGAAAGAGCTCCCCCCCTTTCTTGATATGCATTACCACACATTTTTCACATTGTTTCTATCAGTCTTCCCGCACCCTCTCAAGTGAGTGCCCAAAACTGCATACAGTTCTAACTACTTGAAGTAATGATTGACACAAAATAACTCAAGACGTATGAGTGGGAGTAGACCATGTGGCCTGAGAAGCCTACTCTGCCATTCAATGTATGTACCCACTCCTACAGTATCATTCGGGAGGGAGTCTCAGGATTTTAACCCAGTGCCAGTAAAGAAAGGGAAATATATTTCCAAGTCAGGATGGTGAGTGACTTGGAGGGGAACTTGAAGGTCGTCAGTTCCATGCTGCCCTTATTCTTCCAGATAACAGTGGTCGTAGCTTTGGAAGGGCCATCTCAGGAGCCTTGGTAAATTACTGCAGTTCATTATGTAGATAGTACATACTGCTGCTACTGAGTGTCGGTGGTGGGTGTTGATTTTTTTTCAAAAATATACTTTATTCATAAAATATTTTTATGATCTGTACAATTAGTGGTGCCATTCATTGGCGCACCTTGCATTTCTTTACATACAGAGATCAGAATTAATCATTCGTACATACAGGTCAGTACGTTTACCATCCATATATTTAGCTGAGGCTTCAACGGAGCCCAGTTACTGAGTGGGCCCCCTGTTCTTCTTTGGCAGATAGATGTTACACGGTGGTCTTTCCCCACCGCGCCTTGGCGGCAGCTGCCCCAAACTTCAGTGCGTCCTTCAACACGTAGTCCTGGACCTTGGAATGTGCCAGTCTGCAACACTCAGTCGGGGTCAACTCCTTCAGCTGGAAGATCAACAGGTTTTGGACCGCCCAAAGACCATCCTTCACCGATTTGATGATCCTCCAGGCACAGTTGATGTTCATTTCGGTGTGCATCTTGGGGAACAGACCGTAGAGCACGGAGTCCCGCGTCACAGAGCTGCTCAGGACGAACCTCAACAAACACCACTGCATTCCTCTCCAGACTTCCTTTGCGTAGGCACATTCCAGAAGGAGGTGTGTGACAGTCTCATCCCACTCTGCCCCAGCAGCCGCTTCGAGGGCAGTGTGCGGTGCGGCAGAGAGTCCAGGCCTGTATAAAGAATCTCACAGGCAGAGCACTTCTCACCACCAACCAAGCCATGCCCTGGTGCTTGCTGGAAAGTTCTCACGATGAGGCATTCTGCCAAATGACTTTGACAATCTGCTCAGGAAACCGCTCGACAGGATCCGCCCTCTCCTTTTCCCAAAAGGTCTCAAGGACACTACGTGCTGACCACTTCCTGATGGACTTGTGGTCAAAGATGATTTTCTTCATAAATTTCTCCACGAAGGACAGGTGATACGGAACGGTCCAACTACTTGGTGCGTTCAGCGGCAGCGGGGCCAGGCCCATCCTTCGCAACACCAGGGACAGGTAGAACCTCAGTACATAGTGACACTTGGTGTTTGCATACCGGGGATCCACGCACAGCTTGATGCAGCCACACACAAGGGTGGCCATCAAGGTGAGGGTGGCATTGGGTGTGTTTTTTTCCCCCGTTGCCCAGATCTTTATACATCGAGTCCCTTCAGACCTGGTCCATCTTTGATCTCTATATAAATCTTTATACATCGAGTCCCTTCAGACCTGGTCCATCTTTGATCTCTATATAAAAGGGAAGATGGCCCGGGTAACTGCGACGGCACAGGTTCTGGGAATAGGCCACACATAACACCACTGACAGTGCCTCACACTTGATGACCAGGTTTTTTCCCACGATGGAGATCGACTGTAGCTTCCATCTGCCCAGTTTCTGCCTCACTTTCCTGATACGCTCCTCCCAAGATTTGGCGCATGCCCCAGCCCCTCCGAACCAAATACCCAGCACTGTCAGGAAGGTGTTGATGCTTGTGGATGCAGTGGCAAAATCAAATGGACTACTTTATCTTGGATGGTGTTAAGCTCCTGGAATGTTTCTGGAGCTGCACCTATTTATGCAAGTGGGGAGTATTCCATCATACTCCTGCCCTCTGAAGGGCTTTTGCCCAAAACGTTGACTCTCCTGCTCCTTGGAAGCTGCCTGCCCTGCTGTTTTTTCCCAATGCCACACTTATTGATACTTTACTCCTGCCTTGTGCCTTATAGATGGTGGACAGGCTTTGGGGAGGTTAGTTCTTAATTCAGCTCAGCATGTTACTCCTAAGTTCAGACATTTTGATATTATACAGAAACTTTGTGTTTAATATCTTGCCATAGTCATTTTGGGAGCCTAATTGTGCACATATGCTCGAGAGTTCTTCCAAGTACTTTCTGAAATATTTATCATGGTTATTTTTCTCAGCACTTGAAATTTAATTGATCCTTATGGAACATCACTTCAACCTTCTGCTTGGAATAACTATCCTTTTCTCACACACTCTCATTTCTCCCTTAAAGTCAACTAAAGGCCGCAAAGAACCAACAGTTTTTTTTATGACTACCAACAACTTCATGTGTCCTTTGACTAATGCCAGCTTTAAAGCAAACAGAACTCAAATGCTTAACATGTCAAATATGTAAACGTGTCCCAGGCCAGTGCAATAGGCATGCAAGGTTCATCCTAAAGCAAGGTTATCCGGGGTGGGAGGATTCAACAGCTATGGCTGACAAAGGAAGTCAGGAAATGTATCAAAGATAAAGAGAGAGTCTATAAAGTGACCATGAGCACTAGGAAATCAGAAGATTGAGAAGACTACAAAAACAAACAGAGGATAACAAAGAGAGAAATAAGAAAGGAGAGGATCAAATATGAAGGTAAGCTAGCCAGGAAGATTAGAAATGATAGTAAACGTTTCTTTCAACATATAAGAAATGAGAAGTAGAAATTGAGCAGCTCCAAATTGATGCAGGGAGGCAAGTGTTGGGAGATAAGGAAATAGCTGAAGAACTTATTTTGTGTCGGTCTTCACAGTGGAAAACATGAATAATATCCCAACAATTAAGGAGAGTCAGGAGGCAGAGTTGAGTATGGTAGCCATTACAAAAGAGAAAGTGCTAAAAAAGCCAAAAGGTTTAAAAATTGATAAATCTCCTCTCCCCGATGTGCTACATCCTGGAGGTCTGAGGGAGGTGGCTGAGGAAATAGCGGAGGCATTGGTTGTGTTCTTTCAAAAATCACTGGAGACAGGGAAAGTCCCAGATGATTGGAAAATCGCTGTTGTAACCCTCTTGTTCAAGAAAGGATCAAGACAAATAATGGAAAATTATCAGCCAATTAGCCTAACCGTAGTTGTAGGTAAAATTCTAGAGTCCATCATCAATGATGAGATTTCTAAATTCTTGGAAGTGCAGGGTCTGATTAAAACAAGTCAGCATGGATTTAGTAAGGGAAGGTTGTGCCTGACAAACCTGTTAGAATTCTTTGAAGAGGTAACCATTAGGTTAGACCAGGAATACCCAGGGGATGTTATCTACCTAGACTTCCAAAAGATCTTTGATAAGGCATCTTACGAGAGGCTGCTGAGTAAGGTGAGGGCCCACGGTATTCAAGGTGAGCTATTAGCATGGATTGAGGATTGGCTGTCTGACAGAAAGAAGAAAGTTGAGATCAAAGGTTCTTTTTCAGAATGGCAGCTGGTGACAAGTGGTGTCCCGCAAGGTTCAGTGTTGGGGCCGCAGCTGTTCACTTTATATATTAATGATCTGGATGGAGGGACTGGGGGCATTCTGGTGAAGTTTGCTGATGATACGAAGTTAGGCGGACAGACAGATAGTACTGAGGAGGTGGGGAGGCTGCAGAAAGATTTAGACAGTTTAGAAGAGTGGTCAAGGAAATGGCTGATGAAATTCAACGTGAGCAAATGTGAGGTCTTGCACTTTGGAAAAAAGAATACAGGCACGGACTATTTTTTAAACGGTGAGAAAAGTCATAAAGCCAAAGGACAAAGGGATCTGGGAGTGCTCGTCCAAAGGTTGACTTGCAGGTTGAGCCCATGGTTAAGAAAGCAAATGTAATGTTGTCATTTATCTTAAAGGGTTGGAATATAAAAGCAGCAATGTGCTTCTGAGACTTTATAGAGCTTCAGTTAGGCCCCCTATGGAATACCATGTCCAATTTTGGGCCCCATACCTCAGGAAGACACTGGCACTGGATCGTGTCCAGCTGAGATTCACATGGATGATCCCTGGAATGGTCGGCCTAACATATGATGAATGACTGAGGATCCTGGGATTGTATTCATTAGTGTTTAAAAGGTTAAGGGGAGATCTAATAGAAACTTACAAGATAATGTATGGATGAGAAAGGATGGATGCTGGGAATTTGTTTCCATTAGGTGGGGAGACTAGGACCCGTTGGCACAGCCTTAGAATTAGAGGGGGTCAATTTAGAATGGAAATGAAGAGACATTTCTTCAGCCAGAGAGAGGTGGGCCTGTGGAATTCATTGCCATGGAGCACAGTGGAGGCCGGGACGTTAAGTGTCTTCAAGGCAGAGATTGATAAATTCTTGATCTCACAAGGAATTAAGGGCTACGGGGAGAGAGCGGGTAAGTGGAGTCGAAATGCCAATCAGCCATGATTGAATGGCAGAGTGACTCAATGGGCCGAATGGCCTTACTTCCACTCCTATGTCTTATGGTCTTATAACTCTGGATTGTAACCATGTAGGCAGGCAGCCAGAATTGGCAAATCCTCCATTTTGACCCAACATCTCTTTATCTTGTGAAAATAAATACTGCCCAATTGACAAAGTGAATGTAAGAAAAAGAAGAGTTGTTCTTTATCAGTGTTTTACATTGGATGCAGTGGTTTTGATGTATTAACAGATGTCTGGACCCTCAGATTCTTGGTTGACATCCAATAATCTTTTCTTACAGCTGCGGCTCAGGGAAAACATTGCTTGATTGACAGCTCTTTCTCTTGCATCTATTTTGTCAACTGAGCAATGCTGATTTACACAAAATCAGTGTACCACAGCATACCACAGTGTACCACAGCCACAGCACACTGGTATCTGGAGGGACTATTGCTAATTATCACCCTCATTATCACTTACTGTCACCTCATTAATATCTCGTCTCCTACTCTCCAGGAACACAATGGAAACAAGATATTAAGAATTGCTGACATGAAAGCCAGAGTAGGTACCTGGCGAACTGATTCACCACCTGTTGCCCTGGTGCCCAAACTGGGCACTTGACACCAACATTTCACCGCATGCCCCATGGGCAACAACTGAATGCACCACCCCCCCAACTCAAAATGTTCACAGGTACTGGCATCTGACACATTCCAGCCACTCTGTATCATCATGGTATATCTCCAATTACTTCCAGAGCCGTTCTTCACAGCCATATGCTGCACTTTCTAATGGACCAGCACTTTTCATTGGAATGCTGCTGCAAAAGAAACTTTGCATGCAGGGTCAAGCACCCAGCTCACAGTCACAGTTTAGACAAGGGCCCATCTTAGGACTGCTCTCTGACTGCTCCCTCACTATGCACCATCCTGATGTTCGCAGCATCCCTGTCTTTTCTTGCATCCAAGCTCTTTGCCCGCTCAGCTGTATTTTATAGCTCAGTGCTGTTTGTGGTGACACAAAGCCAGATTATAATTTGAACATGCCACAGCACACTGCAGCACCCTAGAACTACGAGCAGCTGAGGAAAAACACCTTTACAATATATTCTGGAACAATATGTACCCAATAAGCGCAGCCCACCAAATTCCTACACAACAGACCTAAACAGGAAGACGCAACATGCCCAGGGTCTCTAGCTATCCTGCCATACATCCAAGACATCTCAGAGATGATGACCAGACTATTCTGGCCCCTCGGCATCATGTAGCCCACAAACCTAGCACCACACTGAAACAACTCCTGATGAATTTAAAGGACCCTGTACCAACAATCAGCAGAACAAACGTCATATAAAGAATACTCTGCAAGGACTGCATCAAACATTACATTGTACAGGCGGCCAGGAAACTAGCCACCAAGATACATGAGCACCAACTGGCCACCAAAAGACATGACCAACTGTCACTGGTACAGAATGTTGGTTAGGCCATTTATGGAATATTGGGTGCAATTCTAGTCTCCTTCTATTGGAAGAATGTTGTGAAACTTGTAAGGGTTCAGAAAAGATTTACAAGGATGTTGCCAGGGTTGGAGGGTTTGATCAACAGAGAGAGGTTGAACAGGCTGGGGCTGTTTTCCCTGGAGTATCAGATATAAAAGAGACCTAAGTGGCAACATTTTCACACAGAGGGTGGTCCATGTGTGGAATGGGCTGCCAGAGGAAGGGGTGGAGGCTGGTACAACTGCAACATTTAAAAGACATCTGGATGGGTATATGAAAAGGAAGGGGTTGGAAGGATATGGGCCGGGTGTTGGCAGGTGGGACTAGATTGGGTTGGGATATCTGGTCGGCATGGCTGAGTTGGACCGAGGGGGTCTGTTTCCACGCTGTACATCTCTCTGACTCTATGATAAATACTCAAGCCATTTTCTTGTATTCCTGATAATCGACAACTGCAATGTAATTAAATCAGAAATAACCTGAAGATGTGCACTAGTGATGCCAAGACACCCAAGATGATGTGCATTAGAATAGTTAGGTGTTTATTTTTGAGTTATGCAAACTCAAAGGGCTAAAGGGCCTTTCTCTGTCCTTTAGAATTCCATGATCCTATGGCAGATGTCAATGACAATACTTGGAATTAAATTGGAGCAGGATACAGATTCAAGTCTGGGAAGGAGTTGTGCGAACTGTTCCTTTGTCTTGAGTAAGCAACATCAATCACTGCTATGTTGCCTCTCTTGTACCTTATCTGTCCATTGGCTGACCTGGACAAACTGCAATTTGGAATGTGGTGTTGCAGAGTTCTGTTTCCCAGGTATAAGCTATCTTTTCTGTGGTGACAACATTATTGTTGAAATTTAGAAAACAAGGTACCTTCTAGTGCATTTCAATCAGTGCACTGAAGCCTTGTGCACTTCCAGAATAAAGTTCATCCATGTCAAACGTGCCAGTGACCATAGACTGGGAAGCGCAGAAAAGAGCTTGCAGGGTGCACCCAAATGCTCACGTGGCCAAATTTAAAGGCATTTGACAGTCACGCAAAGCGTGGTTTAGTTACTGCTTCCCTCACAAGAATAAATTACAGAAGCTTGCTCTCAACAAGTTCAAATCAGTTTCCAATTGACACAAGAGCAGCAAATCACCCAGCAATGGATCTGCCATATCGAGCTCAGTTCTTCCAGAAATACTTTTAGTGAACTGCAATCGGTGCTCTGGCACTTCGTGCAAGAAAAAACACTCGCATAAAAATTGAAACCCTGGGGCAAGTCAGTTCCAAGGGACTCCTGAAGTTGTTGCTGTTTATGCAACACTGACTGTGGCAGCTGTTGTCATGCTAACGGGAGGTCTCGCAAAGACACTTCTAATCTTTTAAAATTACAATCACAATTAGGAGTTGCCCTAATTTGAACATAGCCAGTCTTGGGCCTTGGAACATTCCATTCCCTCAGCTCAGGTAATAATGACTAAGTATGAGCATATCATAGAGTTGAATAGTTATTTGCTCTGGCATGGAACAAATCAGAATGTCATGATGATGCATCAAACTCAAATTTCCAAACGTGAAGCTCAGTTCAAAGAAGTCTATTTGATTTTTATTTCTTTTTAATGCTCTAGAAAAGAAAGGTTACAGATGTCAGATATAATTGCAAACTGTGGAAGGGATTGAGGCTGAGACAGGTTATCAAAGAGTTTTATCCCTGACCTGAAACATTCATTGTCACTTCCCCCAAAGGTGCTGGCAGACTAGTTAAGTATCTCCATGTTTTCTGTTCCGATTTGAATGAGTTTTACCAACTCTCACAAAACCAGACTGATCTCTCAATGCTGCCGATAACCTCATGTGGAATCCGCTCAACATTGCGCAGTGTCGTTTCAAACTGCACAAGTTATAGTGTGAAGCAAAGGAACATTAAAACAGGCTCTGATAAAATTTCTTACTCTCATTCAAAGTTGCATGATCTTGCTGCAAAATTACTGATAGGTACTGAACGGTTGTGAAATCTATCAACATAACAGAATTCTGACAAAGGAGCACTGACTGGATACATGAAGTCTGCAATAATATTGCCCAGCCTACTGAAGGCTTCCAGCATTATGTGTTTGAAAGTAACATTTCTTTAGCTTTAATCCAAAATCTATGCTCAGAGGAAATTGATTGTTATGTGTTATCGCTGTACTAAATAATTAAGGAAGAGGCTCTAGGTTTGACTGAACTTTGCTCAAGAAACAATCGAAGGAAATCTTCCCACTGTCATAATTGGACACTTGATCCAAGCTGTTCACTCTGCACCACCATGATTTAAATGTTTAATTAGGCTTTGTTGAAATCTACACAGAGAAGTCCAACTTTGGACTTCTGTAGGAAGGATATTATTAAACTTGAGAGGGTGCAGAAAGGATTTACAAGGATGTTGCCGCGACTGGAAGGTTTGAGTTATAGGGAGAGGCTGAAAAGGCTGGGGCTTTATTCCCTAGAAGATCAGAGGCTGAGGGATGACCTTATGAAGGCTTATAAAATCACGAGGGGCTTGAATAAGGTGAATAGCCAAAGTCTTTTCCCCTGGATGGGGGAGTCCAAAACTAGAGGGCATAGGTTTAAGGTGAGAAGGGAAAGATTTTAAAAGGACCTGAGGGGCAACGTTTTCATGCAGAGATTGGAGCTTGTATGGAATGAGCCTCCAAAGGAAGTGGTGGAGACTCGTGTAATTATAATATTTAAAAGGAATTTGAATGGGTACATGAATACGGAGGGTTCAGATCAGTCTGGCAAATTGGTCTCAGCAGATTGAGATGTCTGGTCGGTATGGACGGGTTGGACTGCAAGGTCTGTTTCCGTGCTGTATGAATCTATGACTCTAAATCAGGCAGTTTGTGTGACAAATTTCCCAAATTCACATCCTACTCACAACTTCCTGGATATCTTTACACCCACTGAGAGTCCAACCTTCACTGCTGTCTGGTATTAAAGAAAAAAAAAGGTCTTGGAATGAAAGTTGTGCACTGTGCATGGATCTTACACTGTGCATGGATCTTACACTGTGCATATGCAGTCTGCCATGTTGAATAACGATGAAGTTTTCAAGGAATGGAACTGTGTGAACTGCAAGATTTTACTGTACACTCAGCCTTCTGGATTGCTGTTGGAACATGTAAAGAGGACGGTGTGGTAGTAAAAACAAAATTTCTCTGGCACATCCCACTTTTCTGCTGGAACTTCTGTGTAAAGAAAAATCAGAAAATAGTGCAAACAGCAACCAATGTAAACATGAAACTAGGTCATGGTATCAAAATGGGGAATTACATCTTATCTGTAGTGGGGTTACATACTGCATGTTGTATGGAACTAAAGACTTCTCTCAGTGCAACAAAGGCATTTTTTTCCAATCCTGCACTCAGTTGCAAAATCTCATATCTTCCAAGCCTTTGTAAGCATTTAATAACGTAGTAAAGATACAGGAAGCATTTAAAGATTTACAATAAACACTGAAAGAGGCCATTTTGATGTTTCATTTGTCAAAAGGTTAGATTGTGTGCTGACAATTCACTAACACTTCCTGTTGCAATTTCAGCCTGTAATTGGCCTGGATAACATCCACATTGGTAAGAAGCTGGTAACATTTATGTCTCTTAAGAACCAAGAAATGATCGATCCAAATGTATGACCTTCAGTGACAGCATCACCAATATTCTGTGGTCACTACAGACCAGAAGATGAAATAAACCAACAATATTAGCACTGTGACTGCAATAATACAGGAAGAAAATAGCCAGCTCCAACTGTCATCTCCCCAAGATAAGCAAGGCTCTCCACAATAATGTATACATGTTCAACATTTTAAATAAATATTTTCTTGTTTTTATTAATAATACATAGCCAAGGAAAATGAATATGCCATGAAGTGTAAAGTGTTGCAGATATTTCTGAAGAGAGCTACAAATCACCCCAGAATCCTCTCTCATCCAGTGAAAATAGCCCCAACTTTTCAAAGCTTAAGTGAGTGAAACCCAGTTCTAAAACACTGAGAATTACAACTGTTGAAACTTTCTCATTATGGGCCAGGTGGAAATGAAAAGTCTGCCGGGGGCATGGGAGACATATGTGCACGGGCGCGTGTGTGTGTATCGGTCAGTGGTGGTGGTTGGAGGACCAACAGCAGTGGCAGGCAAAAAGGACAATGCCATTCCCAGGATTCAGGTTAGAAGGAGAGGCTGTTTTGTACAGCACCTGATCAGACTGCCTTTGACATTGCCACTTGTGAAAAAGACAGTTGGAAGGACTTAATGGAAGATAAGTAGACGAGGCCATTTTGAATGAGAGAGAAAGATGTTTCAATGAGCAACTTGCATTTACATGTCACATCTCTTTCAACATCGTTGTTATAGTAATTTGAGAAAGGCAGCTACCAATGTGAACACAGAGATCCCACAAACAACAATGAATCATGACAAGATCATCTCGAAAGGGGAATGACAGAAGCAGCGTGGCATCCGAGTGTCACAAATGTGACATTTATAGAATGATGTTCAAAACTTGCAATATATTGTCCTGAGAAATAGTGAGGAGAAGGAGTTTTTAAAAAAAAGGCTGTGCCTAACACCAGGATTGGAGTTACTCATTCTGTGAGGCAGTAGATCCAGCCCTGGATCAGTATGGTCTCATGATGTGTTTCTCCAGCAACTAACAGGTTATGTCAAAAGAATGGAGTGAGTTTGCAAGAGTCCATTGCCCCGATGTCAGTTAAATCACGGAGGGAGAGCAGGCAACTGCTGTCCCTCACAGTGCAATGAAATCAAACAAGTCAGTGTTTCTATTGTTTCCTGACCAACACTGTGGGTGACTGTAAAACACAGCACATATGAAGATGATGAAAGAAAAGAAATCAGCACAGCATTTTCAATCCCAGGCTGCTGAAACAGTTAAACCAGTTTTAAGTGCTGACTTCTGGCATGTTTACATCTTTTCCAAGTACTTTTTAAACTTTTTAATGAATTTCAGCCCCAGTGTTTTACTCAAAATAAATATTACAAGTAATAGTCATGCAGTCCTTGAATACTTTTAGGGAGTGCACTCAACTTTAATGGGTTTCACCCAGAGATCTGTGGCTCTATGCCATCCACTTGTTGCCATGAAATTGCAAGGTCTGAGCTACCTCTAATGCTACTTTGGAAGTAATGTTTCAATTCTATGGCAATTGTTCATGTGCTGCAGATTTCAATATGTTCTCTGAAGGATGTGAGAACAGCTTTTCTTTCAAAATTCTATTGTACTGGATTCCATAGATCTAATCTCGAAGTTGTTTCAAATGCTTTAGGACAGGAAAAAAAAAGATCATGCACATTTACAGGCTAATGTCTGATCTTTAAGGTTAATTTCTAAAAGAAATAATACTTTGCGTGCTGAAATCAGTCTGTTTGCAATTTGCTCAGCAGTAATGTTCAATATAAAGCTCTCATATTTAAGCAACAATTATTATTTGCACCAGTTCTGCATACCTATTTACAGCATGAGGCAGAGAAATAAAACCTGATCTGGGATGGTTAAATGCCATGCAGAACATCACAAGATATTTTAGACGCTCGGGTCAGAAGTATACATTGGGCAGAATTTTCAGCCTCATTTGATGGGAGCCCAGGGACAGGGTGTCACAGAAAAGGCGACCCGGTGGCTCAGTGGTTAGCCAGGGACCTGGGTTCAATTCCCGCCTCAGGCGACTGTCTGTGTGGAGTTTGCACATTCTCCCAATGTCTGCATTGGTTTCTTCGGGTGCTCTGGTTCCCTTTCACAATCGAAAGATGTGCAGGTCAGGTGAATTGGTCATACGTAATTGCCCATAGTGTTAGATGCCATAGTCAGGGGTAAATATCAGGTGGGTGAACAGATCTGGGTAGATTATTCTTCAGAGAGTTGGTGTGGACTTGTTGGGCTGAAGGGCCTGTTTCCATACTATAGGGAATCTAATCTAATCAAAAAAAATGCATGCCCTATGCCAGTGTACCAAATTCCCAGCAACTTTCCATACCCCCACCAAACTGCCATCCCGAGACTATTTTTGCAGATGTGGGTGTCAACAGGTGACTTGCACTTAGACAACGAATGGGAATTCAAGGCCAACCGCATTAGATTAGCAGAGGCTGACTGGGTTATATCAGGCAATCAAAGGGTCAGTGTTCCAGGTGGGCTTTGAACTCCTGTTCCTAACAGCATTTAAAAAAATGAATTGAGGGTTCCTCCATAATGAATTCATACATTCTCTGTCTTTATGTGGGATGGAGACACCTTCTACTCTGAGAGCCTCCTTGTGGCAATCCAGCTTTGAGAACTAGCGGCCACCTGCAATTGGATGGTGTGCCCACCTTCTGCAAACTAAATGGATAACTCTTGGTAAAATCAATCCCAGTTTCCCAAAGTCATGACTCGGCTTGGCTCCAACATCAGCGTCCGAACTCAAGATCCAAAACCCTGCCCAATGCTCTATTTTACAAAATGTGGCACAGATTGACACATTTTGAAGCACTTCCACTAT
The DNA here is from genome assembly GCF_004010195.1 of Chiloscyllium plagiosum. Taxonomy (NCBI): domain Eukaryota; kingdom Metazoa; phylum Chordata; class Chondrichthyes; order Orectolobiformes; family Hemiscylliidae; genus Chiloscyllium; species Chiloscyllium plagiosum. The sequence goes on along the minus strand of NC_057733.1, from coordinate 38,530,280 downwards.
TCAAACACTTGTAGATTCAAGCTTGCTCCAGGGAGTTGAGCATACAATCCGCACAATCTCTCCAGCATTATGCTAATTGGAGCACTCCGCTGATCAGATTTGGTGCTGAACAAAGAGGTTCTATTGACCTGCTTAGTTAAGTCGAAAAGATCCCAGGTAACCTATTGTGAAGAGCTGACTTGCGCCAGAGATGTGTCATGACATCTCTGAAATGGTTGATTAGAAATATCTCTACATGCCCTAGAGGGGGTGCAGTAAAGGCTGGTGAGACTGTTTATTGTAACGAAGGGACTTGGAAGCCAAATTAGTTTTTACAGTTGAGAATATTTGCTATGGTCACTATTATCAAGAATAGCTCTGCGTTCCAGATTTATTAGTTATATTTATAACAATCAGGTAATATGGTGGTATATGAGCCACAATCCCCACAGTCTGGGCCTTTGGAATACCAGTCCAGTAAGAGGACCATTTCTCTACCTTGCTGAAAGCCATATTACACAACATCACTCCTCCAACTCCATAAATATCACAAATTTTCATTTGTTATTCAGTGTAATTATTGTTACTTCACAGACTCACCTACTTTATGCAAGGGACAAAGAAGGTTAATTTGTATCCAAATGATAGCACACCCTTCAATGATCATGTGCATGCTATCGTTTGCAGCAGGAAGGTTTGGTCGCTTTGAGATTGAAATCATTGCAGTGTCAGAATGTTCCAGTGGACAGGGTCCAACGTTAAACAGGTAAAAATTCTTTCTCGGATTGTCAAGATCAAAACAACACCACTAGTTTCATTTTATTTGATTGTTCAAAGGAAATTTAGATTAGATGAACTATTTTGATAAATGTCACATTCTCCTATTTTGATAAATGGCTAGCCAGCTTGATACAGGGATGGACAGTCCACGCAAAATTAATTGTTTCTTCTTCTTGAATATAGAACATAGAACATTACAGCGCAGTATAGGCCCTTCGGCCCTCGATGTTGCGCCGACCTGTCATACCAATCTGAAGCCCATCTAACCTACATTATTCCATGTACATCCACATGCTTGTCCAATGACAACTTAAATGTACTTAAAGTTGGCGAATCTACTACCGGTGCAGAAAAACATTCCATACCCTTACTACTCTCTGAGAAAAGAAACTACCTCTGACATCTGTCCTATATCAATCACAAAAATCTTCTGAAAAGCTACAACCAAAGTTGTCCTGAATAAATGCAAAATGAGCTATATTACAAGGGCTTGAGCTGGAGTGTTGGCTGTCAGCCCAGTGTGTTGGCTTTTAAAAAAAACAGGCTTAATCTGCATGGCCTATGGCCCAATCAACATGACATTAATACATCACTGCATAAAACATTGTGTGCAGATGCAGACGAGAAGTTTCAGCAGTTTTATGATGGTTGTGAAACCATTTCCTGAATCAGTAGAATTGCAAAGACGGGCAGGTTCGGTGGACTGGCCATGCTTAATTGCCTATCGTGTCCATGGATGTTTAAGCTAGGTGGACTAGTCATGGGAAAGTGTGGGTCACAGAGATAGGGTAGGGGGGGTGGAACTGGGTGGGATGATCTTCAGAAGGTCAGTATGGAATTGATGGGCCAAATGACCTGCTTCTGTGAATTGCTTGGCAGAGTCCTGATTGTTTTAACAGGATCTTTTGAGATTGCACAGATGCAAACAAAGTGCTCCAGAAAGAATGAGACTGCTTCGGTCCAGGATGACTGCAGCTGAACGGAACTTCTTTGCAAATAGGTTCCCAGTGCTCAAGGACTGGCATGAAACTGCAGGTTTTAAATTACTTCATTTCAAAAGCTGGCTCAATCCATTCAGACACAATGTGACAACAGAGATGGTTCTAATCTAGAACAGCTGTCTGTTATTACCTGTTCGGGCTCAGTTTCAGTCCCTCCCCCCCGCCCCCAGGCCTTTCAAGCACCGGTGGGGGCATTCAAGCAACTAACATCTGGCACATGAGGAGAGTTACAGGTTCATTTGGATTCACGTCATCGTTGTGACAGCTCAGTTTGACGGTGAAGAAACTGTCAGAGTCAAAAACATTCAGAGAGTTCACTTCAGCTCATTTTGTGAGCATGCACATCTAAATGATCAAATCGAATATCTATGCCTGTACAAACCAGAGTAATTTGTGGTTTAGATATTTACAACTTGCTTATTATAAAAAACATATTTGTCCTCATACACAATGCTACTGCTCATCCTGGAAGGGTAACAGTTCCACACCCACGAGGCTAACTTAAGTGGAAAGCTTGTGGGCTCCTATCTTGTGTCAACCATCACAGAATAGTACTGTGTGACCTGATACAGTTTAAACTCGTAACATTTTGTTTTACTATTGCTGTGTTCAGGTAAATAACAATGACTGCAGTGAAGGAAAATGCAGCAAACAGCAAGGGAACAGAATCAACATGTTCAATATCGGTGCTATTTTTTGCTGTTACATCAGCTAGATAAATTTAATGGATGTGATGTTAATCTGATGTTGCAAAGGAACAAACAAACATGAAAACTATTTTGCATTGGATTTTTCCCTAGAGATGGTATTGAATACAGAACAGTTGTATTGGAATTGAATTCCAGGAAAGAGGGATTATAGGATATCCTGACTAAAATCATTAATTTGTTCCTCAAAAACATGGTATTTTGTGGGACAGTCTGTCTGAGGCTCATAAGTCCCTCCCAAGTTTGCCTGCTCCCCACCTTACATGACATCCAACTCTAGGAGATTCAACATGGGAGTTACATCAGAACACAGTGATGTTCTCATGAAACAGCAGCAACATGAAACGAATGCAAGATGTAACTGGAGAGTGACATTAACACAAAATAGCATTGTGTGGGATGATGATTAAAAGGATGCCCTACAGTCACATGACTAGACTGGAGAAACTAGAGTTGTTCCCCTGAGAGCGGAGAAATCAAGAAGATTCTTGAAATGAAATTCCATCATCTTAGGCCCAGCAAATGTAAGATAAAAGGCTTTCTATAGGTATGTTAGGAATAAAAGAATGACTAGGGTAGGAATCGGTCCAGTCAAGGATAGTAGTGGGAAGTTGCGTGTGGAGGCGGAAGAGATTGGGGAGACACTGAATGAATACTTTTCTTCAGTATTTACTCAGGAACAGGGCATTGACGTCGATGTGAATACTGAGTCACAAATAAGGAGAATGGATGGCTTTGAGGTATGTACAGAAGAGGTGTTGGAAATCCTGGAAAAAGTGAAAATAGATAAGTCCCCTGGGCCTGATGGCATTTATCCTAGGATTCTCTGGGAAGCAAGGGAGGAGATTGCAGAGCCATTGGCCTTGATTTTTATGTCCTCTTTGTCTACAGGAGTAGTGCCAGAAGACTGGAGGATAGCAAATGTGGTTCCCTTGTTCAAAAAGGGGAGTAGGGATAACCCTAGTAACTATAGGCCGGTGAGTCTCACTTCTGTTGTGGGCAAAGTCTTAGAGAGAATTGTAAGGGATAGGATTTATGCACATCTGGATAGGAATAATGTGATCAAGGATAGTCAGCATGGTTTTGTGAAGGGAAGGTCGTGCCTCACAAACCTTATTGAATTCTTTGAAAAGGTGACGAAGGAGGTTGATGAGGGGAAAGCGGTAGATGTGGTATATATGGATTATAGTAAGGCGTTTGATAAGGTTCCCCATGGTAGGCCACTGCAGAAAATACGGAGATATGGCATTGAGGGTGAGTTGGAGGTTTGGATTAGGAATTGGCTGGATGGAAGAAGACAGAGGGTAGTAGTTGATGGCAAAGTTTCTTCATGGAGTGCCGTCACTAGCGGTGTTCCGCAAGGATCTGTTTTAGGACCATTGCTGTTTGTCATTTTTATAAATGACCTGGAAGAGGGGTTAGAAGATTGGGTGAGCAAGTTTGCGGATGATACGAAAGTCGAAGGAGTTGTTGACAGTGAGGAAGGATGTGGCAGGTTACAGCAGGATATAGAGAAGCTGCAGAGCTGGGCAGAAAGGTGGCAAATGGAATTCAATCTGGAAAAGTGTGAAGTGATTCATTCTGGAAGGTCGAATTTGAATACAGAATACAGGGTGAAAGGCA
>NC_057733.1:38517017-38525873 GCF_004010195.1 Chiloscyllium plagiosum | reverse complement strand
GGGCATTGGTTAGGTATATGGAGGATAGTGGGTTAGTGTAGTTTAGGTGGGCTTGGATCGGCGCAACATCGAGGGCCAAAGGGCCTGTACTGCGCTGTATTCTTCTATGTTCTATGTTCTATGTTCTAAAAGTGCCATGTCAAAGAAATTGCAGTAACAGCAGTGGGGAGTTGGTCGAGGAACATTTGTAGGCAGAAGATTTCAGATAGGAGGAAGGTCTCGTGCAGGATCCACAACCCAGAACTGGAACCAAGGGTATAATAACTGTTGGAATATAGTGACTACCCTACTTAAAATAACTGACATTAATTAATTCATTCATTGGCAATCCCTTGCAAATAAGGATAACTTTCTTCCACTCCCAGAGTGAGTCCGTAAGTGGGCCGTACAGACTATTGCAGCTACCACAAGCCCTGTTACTAATAACAACTACAATTAATATGATGACTATGGCAATTAACAGATTGGTCATGTGAAAGCACCACAATGTGGAAGTGATCAGAATAACTACAAACCAAAGCACGATTTTCCTCTGTAGTCCATTGGAAGCAGGTGAAGGTACAGTCTTTTAGTCTGGATAGCAGATTCACAGGAAATGGTGTTTAAACCTCTGTAAAAGCAGCATTTAATTGTTCAAATACATTTTTTTTGCATCATTCCTTTCTACCTCCCCTAAAGAACTGCTGCCTTGAGCCCAATTTTAAGTTAAATTCCGTTTGAATTGAAGGAATATTGCTTTCATTATTTTATTTCCCAGTAAATGTTTTTCTGGGACCAACTGCTTTTGGTTTTCTTTGCACATTTTCTCCTCCAAATGGATTAGATGCACACGTGTTCAATTCATTGTGATGACATTTACAGAAGAAACATAAGAAATAGCAGGAGTAGGCGGTCTGGTCCCTCAAGCCTGCTCCACCATTCAATAAGATCATGGCTGATCTTTTTGTGGACCCAGCTCCACTTATGCTCACCATAACCTTTACTGTTCAAAAATCTATCTTTGCCTTAAAAGCATTCAACGAGGCAGCTTCACTGGGCAGGGAATTCCATAGATTCACAACCCTTTGAGTGAAGAAGTTCCTCCTCAACTCAGTCCATTTAGGTATGGTATAAGTGCTCTATTGGATTTCTGGCTTTTTTTTTAAATTAAAAAAAACTTTTGTGTACAATTAAAACAAAAGAGATTTGACAGAAGTGCTTAAATTTATGAGTTAGAATAAATAAGGCAAGGTCAGGTAATTAGCCACTGTTCACAATGGATCACAAGATGCGCCCCTCCAGTGAAGTTATACATAAGTTGAGGTGTGCCAGTCCCAGAGTTGGGGAAAGGTTAGAAGGCAAACCACTATGGACAGAGATTGAATCCGTGTCGTCACTCATAATCCATAGAATCACTACATTGTTGAAACAGGCCCTTTGGCCCAACAAGTCCACACTGACCCTCCAAAGAGTAACCCACCCAGAGCCATTCCCCTAAATTTAGTCCTGACTAATGCCACTAACCTACACACTACGGACAATCTAGCATGGCCAATTCACCTAATCTGCACTTTTTTGGACTGTGGGAGGAAACCGGAGCACCCGGAGGAAACCCATGCAGACATAAGGAGAATGTGCAAACGCCACACAGACAGTCACCCAAGGCTGGATTCGAACCCTGGCAGCGTGAGGCAGCAGTGCTAACCACTGAGCCACTGTGCCACCCCAAACCATCAAGCCAAATGACCTAACTGATGGGATGAATGGGATGAATACAACCAACCAATCCCAGGAAGCATTATTCACACAGAACATTTCAGTGCCTTTTTATATTGGCTAAAAGCCAATGGCTCAAAGTGTGCTGGGTGTAAGGGTTACTTGTCAGTCACACTTCTTTCAACTGAGATAACACCGTCAGATTTTGCCCTGGATACGCCTAACTATGTGACTCATTTGCTCTGAGTGCCCAATGTCAATACACATTGTGTACTGTTATTTGGAAAATTACATAAATTGACATCAGTTAAGCAGTACGGGTCACTGAAATAAATAACTCTATCAATCTTAAACCCAAGATCCACCTCCTCCACAGTCTTTAACGTACTGTCAACTTTAGAATATTGCAAGGGAAGCCACTAGATGGCTGACATACCATTTAACCTATCTTCTTTTGATAATCTTGATGTCAGCTGACAGTGACCTGTCCTCTGGGATGTTGCTTGTATTAAAATTCTACAAACATTCAGATGGCACTAGGTGGAGCTCTGAGCACATAAGCAAAGCACGCAGGTACCCAGTTCTATTTTCCTCAACCAAGGAGAAATATGGAGCCAGCAGTAATAACTCTACACTATTGAGTCTGCATTATTGCAGCAGTTATTCAAAATAACATTTTGGCAAGTTCACTCCAACTTCTGATTAATGTGCTTGCAATTTGTTTGAGTCTAAACTTGTCCTAGGTTCTGTTATTTTAATAAATGGGAGTCTGGGTGCCTGCAATATAACAAATCTTTGACAAGGGGCTGTTGCCTTCCTCCTCATCAACTAGTTCCTTCGAAACTACTAACTACCAACAACTGTTCTCAGAAGTGCCCTGCAATAGCCACCAACCAACAACCAACAATCTAGCTGGGTGTCAGGAAGGTCACTGCAAATGCGTATTCAAGTGAAAGCTTGCTGTGAAGATCAGCAGGGCCTGTGTCGCCAAATTAGCCACGTCCTTCACTTACTACTTGGCTCCCATGCCACTTTAATACCTCAAATTTCAAGCCCAACATCTTTGGCAACTGAGTGATAAGGAGAAATGTTACCCTTCAAATCACCCGAACAATAAAAACATACTTTTGAAATATGTGAACAATTTTTCATTTGTTAATTGTGTTGTAAGTTACGCATTCTCTGAAAGAAATGTGGAGAAAGAATGTACAGAAGCGTAACTATTTGTAAGGTCAAGAGAAAAATTGATTCTTATGTTATTGCTGAGGTTATTGCATTCCGTACTCTTCAAAAAATAGAAAAGAAAGACATTCAGTCCAAGGACTACCAGAGTCATTCTGTTGATGCACTTGGTGCTCTCACAGCTGACTGTGTAGAATTCAATTGAAAGATGCCTGATATAGATCACATCTGGCACTAAAGTTTACAAGACGCTGTGTCCAACCTTCTTCATTTAGTTAAATTCAGTGTATTGTATGTAATCTTTCCCATAAGTAATGCCAGGCTAAAAAAGTCCTTTGTAGTTATTGTTTGGCATCTAGACTGTAGAACTTTACAGTTCATTGAATTGTTTCTATTTCAGAAAAGTAGCTAAATCCTGGAAGACATTTGTGCACACTGGCAATAATAAAAAGTCTTGACACGGAGGTCTGAACTTCCAGAAGGATCATTATCTACATCAGAATTGCAGGTGAACCAATGTGCTGGGTCACTGATACTCAGATGGACATACGCTGGTGCGGCAGATGAATGACTGGCTTCGTTCTGAAGCAGGCAGGCTGCTGTTGCCAGGCAAAAAACTGCTGCAAAGTAGCAGACGCAAACATCTGAAAAGTGTTCACTTTTCTCTTAAGTTACTCTTTAAACATATTCCCAGGTACGCCTGACCAATAACACAACATCACAAATCCATTAATTGAGCCAAGAGACGGCATATTATATGGTCATCTGGCAGCAGTCAAGACAAGTCACGAAAGCAAGTCTTCTCAATTAATGATAAAATTAGATAGATAGATAAACAAAGAACAACAGTACAACACAAACAGAGACAGAGGAGTCAGGCAGTCCGAGTGCAACTTTCATCACAGTGATCATTGTTCAACTCCAGCTCAAAGTGATGGAATGAAAAATGCAATGTATCTGTTCATTACAAGAAACCTCTTTTAAAATGAGTTTCAATCCAGTTCTAATTGGATGATTTTCATGGATCATGGTGCATCAGTTGACGTTTAAAGACTTTCAAAAAGTGGGTGGTGACTAATGTACTGAGATGGGAATGTGAACTTGGAGCATGGTTGATTATTGATACACCAGGCACCAACAGCATGGGCTGAAAGTGAAAGCAGTTTAAAGCACTTACAGGCTGAAGCGCTCATTCATCACAGCATTGTTTGTGTGAATTCACCAATTAATCTAGTCAGCTTTTGGGATACTTTGTCAACAGTGAAGATATGCTGCTGCTCTCTTGAAGATGGAAGCCAATAGAGAGATCCCCACTCTCCATAGGATCTCCAAAGATACCCAAGCATGGCAAAACAATTGATCGACAAAATACTTGCCTCACTTCGCAACTACTGCAAATTTCCTGAGATAATTCCTTAAGAAGATGCATGGATAGTGTTGAATGCCATATCAAAAGAATGATTTTGAGATGGTCAAGGATATGTTTATGTCTGCCAATGACAAGGCAGATTATAATATGTCCTGTTCAACCACAAGCTTAGGAGCAGTGCTCTTTCAGGAGCAACTGGATGGATGTTGCAAGCCAGTCTATTACACATCACAAGACAGTCTATTACACATCACAAGCAGCAGGGTGGCAGAGTGGATAACACTGCTGCATCACATCACCAAGGATCCAAGTTCGATTCCAGCCTTGGGTGACTATCTGTGTGGACTTTGCACGTTCTCCCTGGATCTGTGTGGATTTCCACCATGTGCTCTGGTTTCCTCCCACAGTCCAGAGATGTATAGGTTAGGTGCTTTGACCATGCTAAACATGGGGATGGGATGGAAAGGTTGGGTCTGGATGGGAATCTCTTCGGAGGGTCAGTGCAGACTCAAAGGGGCACATGGCTACTTTCTGCCCTGTAGGAATTCTAAGAATCATCAGATACAGAAACACAATATACTATGATTGGGAAGGTGCTGGTCTTAGTTACATGAGCATGCAAATGATTTTTCAGACTTGAAAGTGGTCATAGAAATAGGTAAAGTTTCAGCTCGACTACTGGATGAGAAGGAACAAGCAAGGATGCCTCCAGGAATGCAACAATTTTGACTTTCTCTCATGAGATCTGCCAACGAAGCAGTGTACATTGAAAAAAACTGCAGATGACGGTAGGTTTGCTCTCCAGCTCAACAGCTGGAAGTTATGCCAAGTATGATATTGAGTTTATCCACCAATTCCAGTCATACACACAATACACAGTGGCACAAAGGCCTTCAAGCCACAATCAACATAGCCAGATCCAATAGGAGCAGTTGAGGTTCCAGAAATGTCTCAATGTTCATTGCTCAGTCCTTTGAGTACAGAATTGTGAAGTCATGTTGAGGTTGTACAGGACATTGGTAAGGCCTCTTCTGGAATAGTGTGTCCAGTTCTGGTCACCCAGTTAGAGCAAGGATATTATTAAGCTGGAGAGGGTTCAGAAGAGATTTATCAGGATGTGCCAGGTATGGAAGGTTAAAGCTGGATATGCTGGGACCTGTTTCACTGGAACGTCGGAGGTTGAGAAGTGAACTTATAGAAGTTTATAAAATAATGTGGGGTATAGATAGAGTTAACAGTAAGTGTATTTTCCCTAGGATGGGGGGATTTCAAGACTGTGGAGCACATTTTTAAGGTGAGAGGAGACAGAATTAAAAAAGACATGGAGGCAAATGTATTACACAAAAGGTGGTTCACATGTAGAATGAACCTCTTGATGAAGTGGTGGATGTGGATACAATTACAATGTTTAAAAAGGTTTGGAGGGATATGGGTGAGGATCAGGTAAGTGGAACTGGTTTAGTTTGGGATTATGTTCAGAATGGAATGGTTAGGCCGAAGGGTCTGTTTCCATGTTGTACTCTAAATCTAAATCTATTGGTATTCTGTTGAAGCTAGTCAGACCAGTGGTCCAGCGGATTGGCCTTGAAAGCATTCTTTGCGCAGTGAGAGCATTCTACAATTGTGGATAACATATTAAATGTATAAAGATGAGGTGGCCATTCCTTCAGGATTAGACTAGATTAGATTCCCTACAGTGTGGAAACAGGCCCTTTGGCCCTAAAAGTCCACACCGACCCCTCGAACAGTAACCCACCAAGTCCCATTTCCCTCTGACTAATGCACCTAACACTATGGGCAATTGAGCATGGCCAATACACCTGACCTGCACGTCTTTGGACTGTGGGAGGAAACCGGAGCACCCAGAGGAAACCCAGGTAGACACGGGAGAACGTGCAAACTCCACACAGACAGTCGCCTGAGGCTGGAATCAAACCTGGGATCCCTGGTGCTGTAAGGCAGCAATGCTAACCACGGAGCCACCGTGCCACCCTGATGTCCTGGAGAAGCTACACCAGGAATGCCTAGGGATGACTATGTGCAGAGCCAGAGGTCAATCAATGGTGTGTTGGCCTGAGATGTCAAGGTGCCCTGAAACAAGTTACAGAGACAGAGACAGAGGGAGAGGAAATGTGTAAATCTCCACTCAGTCCAGAAGCAGCCTGTTCTCTGCAGTCAAAAACTCAAATTAAATCTGAAGAAAACCAACTAGTATTCCTGCAGCAGTTACTGTAAGCTGTAATGTCTGAATTCATAATTCAGAGATATTTATAATGAATCAGTCACTCAGTACTCCTTGAACCAATGGAAGCATCTAGCGAAAGTTGTCTAAACAACAAAGCTCTGGCCAGCTGAAGAACATTGGAACCAGGAAGCAAAGACGACTGAACTGACTCCCTAATTTTTCTCCCTCCATCAATAATTTATTTTCCCTACTTGATTGTCTGTGCATGCACCAGTGGGTGTGAGTGCATGTGTGCGGGGGGAATTTTATATGGGATCACAATATTACTTAGTAGTATTATATAGTGTTAATTATTAGAAGTAAATAATAGCTCTTGATTTGTACAGAAACCTGTTTCATGCTTTCTATTAATCTTCGTCTGAAAGTCAGGTAAATTGATATACTCTACATTCTTTGATCAAAAATGTTAACCTTTGGTATGACTCCGGGAATAGTGGGGCTCAATTTATGGAGCCCTACCCAATGGGTCATAATAATTATATGTGCATTGTAAGGCAAGATTCAGGCTGAGACACATTGTCAGAGCACAGTAAAAGCACAGTTACGCCCACATAACTTTGATCCAATTGACTTTGAGGTGAAATGCATGCTGAAAAAGAGAAATGTTTCAGTCTTGAGCACCTTTACTCAGTTTAAAGCTAACAATACTTAAAATAAACCATATTCAGCAATGTAGTTTTAAACAAAAATTCTGAACTCTATCACCATACCAGCATCTTTACAATTTAAAAATTACTGCTAGAGAATGAAAAGGCAATTTTCCTCAAGTTTAAAAGCTCCCAGATCCACTCAATTACACTCTGCCCACACTCAAAGTACCAGACAGAATTTTAATGAAACATTTTCAAGTGCAATTCTCTGTCTTACTGCAGATACAATTTTCATTTAGCTTTGGATTGCCAATTCACCCGACCTTCTATAACCGAGCATAATAGAGTACGACATCCTGCTTGATAATTTTATGATAAAAATATAGCAGCTTATATTAATATTTCACATTAAATTGATTTGATTTTATTTGCCAGGGACCATATAATGCTTAAATTAGACTAAGCAAGGCAATCTTGTCAGAAAGAAACCATGTACGGAAAATTTAAAGCACTTCTACATCCCCTGTATGCGTGTGTGTGGGATAATGTTATGTTTGCATAAGATTTACAATTAATTCAATTGTTTCATTAGATTGTAATCTGTTTAAAGTACTGAATTTGCCTCTGTTCCTCTAATTCATTACTTGTTTACTGGTAAGTTGACATCATACTGATGACATGGACTATATGAGGAAGATAAATTACTGAAAGCTAAAATCTTAAAAAGAGAGGAGTTTGAACACATTATTAGTTGTATGTTTTGTTGTCTGGATTATATCTAACACAGATAATTTATTGATGTAGGAAAACAGAGCCTAATAAATAAGTACTTCTTCATCCAAGTAGGCTTTCTTCTTACTAGGAAGATTTGCCTCGTGTTTGCAGTATTCACAAACACAATTAGAGTCAAAGAATCATAGAGATGTACAGCATGGAAACAGACCCTTCGGTCCAACCCGTCCATGCCAACCCGATATCCCAACCAATCTAGTCCCACCTGCCAGTACCCGGCCCATATCCCTCCAAACCCTTCCAATTCATATACCCATCATAGATGTTGTAATTGTACCAGCCTCCACCAAATCCTCTGGCAGCTCATTCCATACATGTACCACCCTCTTTGTGAAAAAGTTGCCCTTTAGGTCTCTTTTATATCTTTCCCCTCTCACCCTAAACCTATGCCCTCTAGTTCTGGACTCCCTGACCCCATAGAAAAGACTTTGCCTATTTACTCTATCCATGCCCTTCATAATTTTGTAAACCTCTATAAGGTCACCCCTCAGCCTCCAACGCTCCAGGGAAAACAGCCCCAACCTGTTCAGCCTCTCCCTATAGCTCAAATCCTCCAACCCTGGCAACATCCTTGCAAATCTTTTCTAAACCCTTTCAAGTTTCATAACATCTTTCCAATAGGAAGGAGACCAGAATTACACGCAATATTCCAACAGTTCCCAAGGTAATAACCTTAATCACAAGGTAGCATCATACAATCACTACAGTACAGAAAGAGGCAATTTAACCCATTGAGTCTGCACCAATCCTCCGAAGAGCATCCTACCCAGACCCAAAACCATCCCCTCTTCCCCAAACAACTCTATCCCTGTAACCCCACTTTTAGCACGAAAATGTGTTGCTGGAAAAGCGCAGCAGGTCAGACAGCATCCTAGGAACAGGAGAATCGACGTTTCGGGCATAAGCCCTTCTTCAGGAATGAGGAAAGTGTGCCCAGCAGGCTAAGATAAAAGGTAGGGAGGAGGGACTTGGGGGAGGGGCGT
>NC_057733.1:38468219-38516797 GCF_004010195.1 Chiloscyllium plagiosum | reverse complement strand
ACTTTCCTCATTCCTGAAGAAGGGCTTATGCCCGAAACGTCGATTCTCCTGTTCCTTGGAAGCTGCCTGACCTGCTGCGCTTTTCCAGCAACACATTTTCAGCTCTAATCTCCAGCATCTGCAGTCCTCACTTTCTCCACTTTTAGCATGGCCAATCCACCAACATCTTTGGACTGTGGGAGGAAACCAGAACACCTGGAGGAAGCTCACATAGACACAGGGAGAATGTGCAAACTCCACATGTAGTTGCCCAAGACTGGAATTGAACCAGAGTCCCTGGTGCTGTGAGGCAGCAGTGCTAACCAGGCCATTATAGCCACTTCTGGATTCCTCACATGTACAGTTGAATGTGGAAATATAGAAGGTTCTGGTTCTAGTATCCTGCTCTTACAACCAGAGCTAGATTGCCAATCTATCCTGCACAAGAGATCACTGTCAGGACACAACCTTTGGGTTATGACCCACCAGGCTCTAACTAAATACATGAAAAATATAGAACTTGTTCAGTCAGGAGCAGCTCAATTTCTAACAGCAAATGAGAAATACTGATAACAGCATGAGAAATACTGATAACAGCAAATTTTACAGGGGTGAATTCATACCCTCAGAAGAAAACTAATGTTTCAGATTTTAAAAATTAAAATTAATTTGTAACAGTTTCCTCTCCATCGTTTTGTCTTATGTCTCTTTCTTACTTCCAATGTGTACATCAAAACTTTTATTTGGTGTTGTTAGAATGATTGCACTGTGATACAGCTCCTGTTTTATATTTTCGACTGTATTCCTGAGTGACTCAGCAAGGATTCTTTAATTTGATACGTCTCCATGCTAACTGGACTGTTCAAACAATATATATATTTTTTGTCGAGAATATCACACCGATGGTATGCCCCAAAAACAAGAAATCTTCATTGACAAGCTACCAAGAATATCTGTGTGCAGGGTGAATAGCAGTAACATTCCTTTCCCAATCACAGCAAAATCCAAGTTAACTTGCAGTAGAGATATGTGCCTGACTGACAGATAAGGTGATTATGATCAATCCTTTAGGACCTTCAAATATTTTATAGTACAGCAATGTTTAATGTTCTAAGTGATAAATGGACAGATACATTCTGCCCCACACACCCAATTTCTTCCTCTCCAAGCACCTAACCTAAAAGTGATGCCTTATTTGAAATAACTCCACAGAGGCCGGTGTCCCATCACTAAGTCACCCTTTACTTACCCATGATGAGTCCTTGACACTGATCCAGCTCCTTCAGAGCCAGCTCTCAGAGTGAACAGGATGTCTGACATTCCTGTTCTTATCTGTCAGCCAGGGCTCCCTGATTGGCCGGGTTAACAGCCCCAACCAACGAACTTATGTTCTATGAGGCCCACTTGGCTGATCCCGTTACAATCACTACATCATTAACATCAACAAAAGTTTTCACGCTCTGGTCAAAGCATGAAACTCTTTAAATCTCAAGATTCATCTTCCAGGCTGTGTAAAGCCCAGGTTCGACATAAGATATTCTGCCTTTGGAATAAGAAAGCTCCTTTTACACTGTTTCAACAATTATAAATTATTTGAAACACCATTGTACGTGATATTTGTTGTAGAAAAAACAAATCCATTATCATGGATATGGTGCTTCAATTCCGTTTATTAGTGTCGTTAAGAGAACAGTGATGATTCTCTGAAAGCTGCCAAGCACATGCATGGCTTCCTCTAGTCTTACTGTGCTAGCTTCCATTCTCATTAAACCAGCATGAAATGCAATTAGGAATCACTTTAATCGAAAGTTTGGCTTTGCTACCAAAGTCTAAGTTTCACCTTAGCTCATTGAGGTTTTATGGGATCCATCAAATATCGAACCTATAGCATTCAAGCATAGAACAGAGACTGAGATTAAAATCATTACAACTTCAGCATAGAACATAGCGAATGGATCATCAAGCAGATTATATTGTTGGTTGTTCAACTGGAATTACATAATCAAATTCAATTACCTTCATTCTAAATGTACCTTGGTCTATTTTTCGTTCTCAGTTTCGCATTCTAAAAGATGCTCTTGAACTTTTTTTTAAATCGCTAAAACTCTATATGCCAGCTACCCGCTGTGGAAACAAATCACACAATATTTACCTTTATTCTTTTAATGATAATAGTAACTACCACCGTTCACCATACAGTACAAACAGCCTTCCAGTGTTTGCCCTCAAAACCTTCCATCATTTTGAAAACTTGTATTAATTCCCTCACAACTTACTTTGATCCATGTACTGCAATAATCTGCAATTTTCAAATGTTTCTTTATACAGGTAACCTTTCATTCCAGATCAGCGTCATAGTGAATTGTTCCCGTTGCTCAAATGAACTTCACAAAATTAAGTGCCATATTCAACAACAGCCTAACCAATGTTTTGCTTACATTCGACCAAACTTCCTATTTTTTAAAAAAGTAGTTTTACCCTTAAGTTTCTACAAGCAAACTCCAAAATTAGGTTGTAATAATGGGGGATTTAGAAGTAACAAAGAAGATTGATGAGGGCAGAGCAGTAGATGTGATCTATATGGACTTCAGTAAGGAGTGCCAAAAGGATCGGTGCTGGGTCCTCTACTTTTTGTCATTTACATAAATGATTTGGATGGGAGTAAGTTTGCAGATGACACCAAAATTGGAGGTGAAGTGGAGAGTGAAAAGGGTTACCTCAGATTACAATAGGATCTGGACCAGATGGGCCAAGGGGCTGAGAAGTGGCAGATGGAATTTAATTCAGATAAATGCGAGGTGCTGCATTTTGGGAAAGCAAATCTTAGCATGACTTATACACTTAATGGTAAGGTCCTAGGGAGTGTTGCTAAACAAAGAGATCTTGAAGTGCAGGTTCATTGCTCCTTGAAAGTGGAGTCGCAGGTCAATAGGATAGTGAAGAAGGCATTTGGTATGCTCTCCTTTATTGGTCAGGGTATTGAGTACAGGAGTTGGGAGGTCATGTAGCGGCTGTACAGGACATTGGTTAGGCCTGGAATATTGGAATATTGCATGCAATTCTGGTCTCCTTCCTATCGGAAAGATGTTGTGAAACTTGAAAGGGTTCAGAAAAGATTTATAAGTATGTTGCCAGGGTTGGAGGATCTGAGTTACAGGGAGAGGCTGAACAGGCTGGGGCTGTTTTCCCTGGAGTGTCGGAGGCTGAGGGGTGACATTATAGAGTTTACAAAATTATGAGGGGCATAGATAGAATAAATAGACAAAGTCTTTTCCCTGGAGTCGGGGAGTCCAGAACTAGAGGGCATAGGTTTAGGGTGAGAGGGGAAAGATATAAAACAGACCTAAGGGGCAATTTTTTCACGCAATGGGTGGTACGTGTATGGAATGAGCTGCCAGAGGATGTGGTGGAGGCTGGTACAATTGCAACATTTAAGAGGCATTTGGATGGGTATATGAATAGGAAGGGTTTGGAGGGATATGGGCCGGGTGCTGGCAGGTGGGACTAGATTGGGTTGGGATTTCTGGTCGGCATGGACGGGTTGGACCAAAGGGTCTGTTTCCATGCTCTACATCTCTATGACTCTATGACTGGGCCTGCCAGAGTGTTAAAGGTTTGGATGGTAAAGAATCTGTTAAATGTGTTCGAGAAATTTTTTTTATCAGTACGTGGATGCTCCTATCAGAGAAGGAGCAAAACAAAACCTTCTTTTGCACAATCAGGCAGGACAAGTACTGAAGTAAAAATGGGGGAACACTTTGGGTCTAGCGACCATAATTCTTTTAGTTTCAAAATGGTTTATGGAAAAGGCTAACCCTTCCATAAAAGTTAAAGCTTTCAACTGGAGTAAGGCAAATTTTAATAGTATGAGACAAGAACTTGCAAACATTGATTGGGGTAGACTGTTCTCAGGTAAAGGGGCGAATGACAAATGGGATGCTTTCAAGAGTGTGATGACGAGAGTTTAGAGGGATTATGTTTCTGTTGGAATGAAGGTTATGGCAGGTAAAATTAAGGAACAATGGATGAATAAAGATACTGAGGTTCTAGTCAAGAATAAAAGAGAATCTTATTTTAGATATAAACAACTTGGTTCAATTGAATCACTTGATCAAGATGAAGATTGTAGGAGCATTTTTAAGAAAGAAATCAGGAAGGCAAAGAGAGGATATGCAATTACTTTGGCAGATAATGTTAAGGATAATCCAAAGAAATTCCACAAATACAATAAGAGCAAGAGGATAACCAGAGAGGGAGTAGGGCCTCTTAAAGGTCAAAGAGGTCACCTTTATATTGAACCCCAGGACATGGCAGAGATATTAAATGAATATCCCACATCAGCTTTTACTATGGTGAAAGAAATAGAGTCTAGAGAATGCATAGAAATAAATTTTGATGCTTTAAAAACAGTTAACATTCTAGAAGAGGAAGCTCGTGAGGTCTCAGATAATATGAAGGTGGATAAATCTCTGGGATCTGATCTAATGGTATCCCAGAACATTGTCGGAAATAAGGGTGGAAACCCCTTGCAGAAATATTTGAATCATCTGTAACTATGGGTGAGGTGCCTGATCACTGGTGGGTGGCGAACGTTGCACCTTTATTGATGAAAGTTTGTAAGGAGAAACTGGGGAATCATGGACCTGTGAGTTTGACTTTGATTGTGGCTAAATTGTTGGAAGTGATTATAAAAGATAGGATTTATGGACGTTGAGAGAGGCAAAGATTGATTAAGAATAGTCAGCATGGCTTTGTGTGAGGAAAATAATGTCGCACAAAATAGATAGAGATTTTTAAGGAATTTATCAAAAAAGGTTGATGAGAAAAGGGCAGTGGATGTTGTTTACTTAGACTTTAATCAAGCTTTCAACAAGATTCTTCATGGTAAACCAATTGATAAAGTTAGGTCACGTGAGAGGCATTGTGGACTTGCCAAGTGGATACATAATTGGCTTAACAGCTGGAGACAGAGAGTAGTATTGGAGGGTTTTTTTTGGCCTGGAGGTCTTTGACCAGTGTGTTCCACAGGGATCAGTGCTGAGTCTTCTTTTGTTTGTCATTTATATAAACGATTTGAATGAGCATATAGAAGGCATTCTATATTCTTGTGGACGACATCAAAATTGGTGGTATAGTAGACAGTGAAGAAGGTTTTCTAAGATTACAAAGGGATCGTCATCAAATAGGTCAATGGCTGAGAAATGGTAGGTGCAGTTCAATCTGGATAAATTTGAGGTATGGCATTTTGGTACAACAAACAAGGAAAGGGCTTATGCAATTAATGTTAAAATCAGTGCATCTACATTGGGGAGACAGGATGCCTACTTGCAGACTGCTTCAGAGGACATCTCCGGGATACCTGCACCAACCAACCCCACTGCCCTGTGGCCGAACACTTCAACTCCCCCTCCCATGCAGGTCCTGTGTCTCCTCCATCTCCACACCCTGAATAAAGATACTGAGGCCTGGAGGAAGAACGCCTCATCTTCTGTCTTGGGACCCTCCAAACACATGGCATCAATGTGGACTTCACCAGTTTCCTCATTTTCCCTCCCCCCAACCTTATCTCAGTTCCAAACTTCCAACTCGGGACAGCCCTCATGACCTGCCCTCCCTGTCCATGTTCCTTCCTACCTGTCCGCTCCACCATCCTCTCCAACCTATCTCCAATACCCGCCACCTCCATCTACCTATTGCACTCTCAATATTCTTCCGCCCAGCCCCACCCCACCCCTCCCATTTCTCTCTCCAACCCCTCAGCTCACAAGCCTAATTCCTGATGAAGGGCTCTTGCCAGAAACGTCAATTCTCCTGCCCCTCGGATGCTGCCTGACCTGCTGTGCCTTTCCAACATCGCACTCTTAACTCTTATACAATTAATGGTCGGGCCTTGGGTAGCGTTGTAGAACAGAGGGACTGTGGAGTGCAGGTACATATTTCTTTGAAGTTTGCACTACATTACTACACTACATTACATTATATTACTTCGCCTGAGAGAATACAGTTCATGAAGCTGGACAGAAAACAGTAACAAGCTGCATCCTAACAGAGTTTTCTACTTTTATGACAGCGCTTTCATCCAAGACAGGAAATGGTCATCAAAATTGTAATTTAAAAGCAAATCATTCATGTGATCCAGATAATTAAATTAGGCAACACAGCCGGATAACTTCTTCAGTTAATTACCTGAAACTGAAAGGTCAGTTTGGATATAAAATAAATTTTAGTTTTATGAGGTTTGCTAAGTGGAGCAATTTTTTTGTAGTCAACTCAGAGCCCTGAAGGAGGCCATTTGGACCATCATGTTGAACAGACTGATGGCCATATGAACAAGGGAGCAAAAGATCTTCTGAGATTTCTGTGATTTTATTGTAAATCCATGGTGCAACACTAGTTTTCATCTTTCCCTTCTACAGACCCTTTGCAAATGCCAATCCCAACTGGGCAAAAACAAAATCCAACTTTTAAATATAAAGCCCAATGAACAGCAGCTCCTCTCAATCAACTCTGGAAGTGTTCTGTCTTACCCTTGAAGGAACCTGCATTGTTAACATTGACACATCAGGTCTATGCTGCCCCTCTCTATGGCAAGCCAATCAGTCATATTCATTCCCCTTCTCTGTTCCATAGTCCTGCAACTGGAATTTATTTCTGAATAGAGTCTGCAGTCTTGATTCCCATAATTATTAACAATCCAGAAGAAACATCATCATCCACCCTGAAGTATTGAGTGTGTTTGTACCTAACATCCACACTGCTTACAAAGCAGCTCAGAATATTAAAACCTCAATCTGCCACATTAAATCATGACAGCATTTTCTTGTGTCAGTAAGAACAGTCATTGTCATATAATGCTGAAAACTGAAGTAATGATCACGAAGTGTTAAACATCTGTTATCATTGAGAGATCCATTGTTCAGAATACAGTTCACTCACAACGATCCATTATTTCTTGGATATTTTCACTGGAAGAGAGATGGTTAAAGGGGTGGCGTAGCGATGATCTTGAAAATTGGGAAAAGTTTTTGGCAGAATAGACGAAGGATCAGAAATATGAGCATCTCACATACTGCAGTTGGGAAGTCTGGTGGGGAATATTGTTTTCCTGGTGTCATTGGAATGTTTTTCATTTTGAACTGATCTTGACAAATGATGCTAAATCATGCTTTCTTTTTAAAAAACTAACATTTTAATCTGGTTGCTGAAATAAAAAGGTAGTCACCCTACTGATAGATATTTTGTTGTCATTATTCAAAGGTCAAATCTGTTGATCTAACCTGGTTGTATAACATGAGGAACAACTAATCAGCAGCCCCTGAGTATCCAGTCGTCAGCATGCATTATTATGCTAACTAGATACATGTAGATTAAGAGGGGGTGGCAATATTTCTGGGTCTTCAAACAAAAGAAAAATGACAAATTAAAAACCAAGCTATTTACAGAATGGGCAATTTAATTGGAAATTGAGTTGCAAACCCAAGTAATGTTTCACTTCAGGATTTTTAACAGAGTATTCTTCTTATTGCAAAATCAAGCTTAATTATTCTCTTAAATGGAAGGTCAACGGATTAAAATTTGTACTTTTTAAAGTAAACTAACTGCAAAACAATAAATGATCTGGATGAGAAAGTACCTGCACAAATGAAAACCAGATTAGTTTACATAAAAGAGGATAAGTTAAAACAGAACTTCAGACAATCATCCTCAATCTGTACATGAGAGTCTAAATTCTAGACCGTTGTCTTGATTTGTAACATTAAAAGAGACTGTAATTACAAAGTGAAATTTAAACTGTACCCTGTGGGGGAAGCCAGGAGTGATTTGAGGAAGAGAACAAGATATACTAAAAAACGGTGGTCTGATTTTAAACTAGCTGTCACCAATTTTAGCCATCATTCAGCCTGTGTGGGTTATGGCTCAGTATCCCAATACTATGTTTTCAGTTTGACAATCTGGCCATCAAAGTTGTTCAATTCCAATTGGTTTTCTGGGAGGGTGAAAAGCTTGCTTTTGGCTGACACTGCCTTGAGCAAATTCTGGGAACAAAAATTCAATTTGAGCTCTGTGTTGTGGACTGATCAATGTTGTGTGGCAGGTGCTATATTTGAGGCAGAGTCTCAAGCTTGTATCATGCAACTAAATGGCAAAAGGTGTCTGAAGAGAAGAAACAAATTCTGTTTTGCCTAAGAGTAAAACTAAGATGTAATGTAGGTTATTGGCAATAATGGAGCAAATAGGGTTCCAGTAGCTGGATGTATTTTGCACAGCTTCTGTGCTAATGAAGGAAGGATACAGCAATGAAGGAAAAAGAACACACCATTATCTGTACTCCTTATCAATCCCAGAAACAATCAAGACTAGTTACATAATTACAAGATCAGGTCAGAAGCTGGGAATTCTGTACCAATCTCCTGTCCCCCAAAGTGTGCCCACAAGTCAGGGGTATTACGGAATACTCTCCACCTGGTTGGATGAGTGCAATTTCAGTAGCACTAAACAGCTACAAAATCATCCAAGTCAAAGCACCCCACCTGATCGACACTGTACCTACCATGTTCAAGATTCATGCCCTCAGCAAACAATGGGAGCACTGAAAACCGTTCACACAATGTCATGCAACAATTGACCAAAGCTCCTTTGACCGCACCGGTCAGAAGGACAAGGGCAGTAGGTACACAGGAACACTACCAGCTGCAGGTTCCCCTCGGAGTACTACACTACACCAGCTTGAAAATATATTGCCATTCCTTCATTGCATCGAGGTCAAAAATCTAGAACTCCCTGCATAACAGTACTTTGGACTGGATCACGCAAACAGTTGGGTACCACCCAGATGGGAAAAAGCTGCTCTTGCTAAAGGTATCCACATCCCAGCAGTGAATACAAAAAAGGCAAACTCTGCAAGAAGATTATATTTTCATCAGTCTTCAGCTGAAGAACATCTTTTTTACTGCAGAAATATGAAATGTTCCATATTACGAACCTGCCACACGTTTAGTTATCTTCGAAATGTACTGTCAAGTGGTACAGGATTGGGGCTATGTCCATTCCTAGTCAGTGTCTTGTGTGTTCAAATCCAGATCCCAGGCTCATTCATAATATTGACACAAAGTTAGTCTGGGCTGCCCAATTTTGATCGTTTCTATTTAAAGCATCCTTCAGGTATTAACAGGTGACAAACTTTAATCGATGGTAAGTTTTGCATTTAAAACAGTGCTTTTGAAAAAGTTACTGATTTATACTTGTAACCCTCAGTTACTGAAACAATTAAAATTGTATATAACACAGTGGAAACAGGCATGTCAGTCTCTATTCCTGTGGTAATTACAGAGCAAAGCTGTGAAAGATCACGTAACTATCGGTTGCTGACTCAATCTGCCTCTCAATCATCACTGCACACCCACAGGTTATTTGCAATTTTCTCCTTATTATAAGTGAATGCAGCTGCACTGAATCTTAAATCCACAAGTGTTAACAAGCTGTGGGCTGGTCTATCAGGAACCATGGTTACAATCTTGGTAGTGGGAGTGCAGGTAGGGGTGAGATGTAATCTCAGCAACATAATCTTACTTTTATTGGCTCACTTCTGAAAGGAGTTCATTTCCACTTAATAACATTCTCCAAGTGTTCAACAATTTCAATGGAGCAGTAGCTGTTCTGAATATCATCATCTGCTTTCCAAATAAAGGCTGACATGTAATGAGATTATATATGAAGTGCAGTCATATAGAAGCAGATATGATTACTGGATAAATTTTCCTACCCTCCTCAAAAAATACCCCATCTCCATTACTCAGCAGCCCCCACCCACCCACCCCCCACTACATTCACAAAAGGTAGCCATGATGTGGAAGTTCTGGTGTTGGACAGGAGTGAACAAAGTCAGAAGTCATACGACACCAGGTTATAGTAAAAATGTGTAGTGCTGGAAAAGCACGGCCGGTCAGGCAACATCCGAGGAGCAGGAGAGTCGACAGTTCAAGCGTAAGTTGTTTGAAACATTGACTCTCCTGCTCCTCGGATGCTGCCTGACCGGCTGTGCTTTTCCAGCACCACACTTTTTTACTCTGATCTGCAGCATCTTCAGTCCTCACTTTCTCCGACTAGGTTATAGTGATTTATTTGAAATCACAAGCTTTCGGAGTGCTACTTATTTGACAGGTGAAGTCTTAACACGTGCAATCAATTCGCTCATCTATTCTGTGCTACCATTCAATACTTCCATCTCCTTTTTGTATCTACCATAACTCGATAGAAAAATAAATGATCTAAACAAACATTTGTTTTCTTTTGAAATAAACAATACTTCTCAGTACTAACCAAGTGAAGCACGTGCTCCAATCACCCTCTTTGTTTCTGAGGTAAAAACGATAGGCAACAGACAATGGATCTGCTGTGAAGCTTTACTTCACTCAAAATGTTAGGAACTGATTCTCCAGGTGGTTTGCAAATCATTAAAAAAAACCAAAAAGCTCATTATTCTTACCAAAGTAAAAGAGAGAAAGCATTGCAGCTGCACTCAAACAATTACATGGATGTATGCCGGCAAATTATTCACGATGCATATACTTAGCAAGAAATTACAGTCACAGCTGTAGCTTATTCTTCTCTGCAGGTAACGTAGAGATAGAACTGAGAAAACTATTGTGCTAAATTAAATTACTAAACAACAATATTCCCGAAGATACTCAAAGACATTTTTATGTCTCAGTTTCAATTACATTATCATGAAATATGCCATTATTCGGTTTTTGTTAAAATTCTGTTCAAATCCTAATTTGTGCTGGGAACATTTGGACAGTTCAGTTTCTGAATGTTCTGATCAATATACTTTCATCACTTACCAGAGTTCTGATTTGCTGCACTCAGTGGGATTAAATTTTTTTTTAATGATACGATTGATTCACTTTCTGACTTTAACAGACAAATATTTCCGTCCAAGGTCACAGCAGATTGGTTACCGTGGTTCAAATCTATTAATTCCAAAAAAATCTGGTCTGACACAAACATTCGTTTAACAAAGACTGCCTCAAAATCCAAAGCCTGATGTTGCTACTGACAAAGTATGCATCTACATTCCTAAGGGAAGAAACACTGGGTCAGACCTTATAGCCCCGATAATGGTAAATGCTGACACAGTAACTGAGAGCCAGAAAAAAAAGCCCCAGGAAATCCATTTGCTGTGTTATGCCTCACGGTCAGTATTGATATACCTTTAAGAGATATGCTTGTGATATAGCATGGGGCCTAACAGTGTAAAGGTCTCATGTTCAGAATACTCGTAAGTCAAGTGATTGTCCAATGTCACAGCTTCAACGATTTAGATGCTGGAACGCAGTTTGTCTCTCACTTAGCACACACTGAATTCCATACATAGAGAAAAGCAAATTACTGCGGATGCTGGAATCCAAAACCAAAAGAGAAAATGCTGGAAAATCTCAGCAGGTCTGGCAGCATCTGTAACAAGAGAAAATGGCTGACGTTTAGAGTCTAACTGACCCTTTGTCAAAGCTGTTTTTTTGACAAAGGGTCAGTTAGACTCGAAACGTCAGCTCTTTTCTCTCGTTACAGATGTTGCCAGACCTGCTGAGATTTTCCAGCACTTTCTCTTTTGGTTCCATACATAAAGTTCTGTACTGAGCTCCAAAAGGCCCACTCTCAATGCTCAGGTGATATCAATTCAGTCCTTCCCTCCAGATCTTCACTGAATCCCTTTCACCCCAAACCACACCATCCCTTGATATTTTCCATCGAGCTAGATACACAGAGGCTAGTAATTATGGGTAGACTTGAAGCTATAAACAAAGTCCACAACATTATTCAAAAAATATGTGCACAGAAAGTAACCAAACTATATTTTAATATAGTGAGTGCAATACAATGCTCATGTTGATGACAGAGAACAAGGAAATGTCCATGATGCTATCGATTATTCATATTCAGAACTTACTGTTTCATGTTTTGGCCCATTTTTGCCAAATGATGCTTGTTAGTTCCTGAATGAACAATTTGTCTCCATATATGCAGTAGCATCTCAATTGTGTCATACAGAGCAAACCAGAGAGCAAGACCATTCATCAGCAAAGACAATGTTCTCATCTGTTCAAATCTCCACATGTTCTTATTCAGAACGGGATCCCTGCTGTCAAAACATGTTCCATTAACATTACAACCACTGGGTTATATTGGGAAACTAAACCAGAGCAAGTACAGAAATCTTCTCTACATCACAGAATTCTTTGAGAAAATAAAAGTATAATGTTGTTTTAACACACACTGTCAGGCAGAAATAGTTTTTTGGTTGTCAGTGTGGAAGCTTTGTTTCTGTTGATTCCTTTCCAGAAAAAGATAAAAGCCAAGACAATGGTAAATGCTTCAAAACGTGATGCACAATCAACAGTATAACATGAGGGGTTAGATTATAAGATGATATACAGTGTTCATGTCCCAGGAAATAACCGAGCATGGTTTATTTGGAATGGCCTGCAACAACTTAATGTGGAATCATGCACTTTAGATAAAGGGCAAGTGTTATAGTTTTTGAGGGTTACATTCAGACTGATGTATAACAGAATTACAGTGATTCATGTCCAGTCGACAATCTTCTCTGTCTCACTGCTAAGGTTGCTTGCTATTAGTGACTTCATTTCTTTTTCACTCACCTACTCACAAAAGACATGTCCAAGCAATCATAGCAATTACAGATGCGTGCATCAACAATATCTTGCATTTATGGAGCAACTTTAATAGACATCAATGTAAAATGTTTCAAAATGCACTTAATTACATAAACCATTCTTGAACTTTGTCAATATTTTGCAACTTTTATTTAGAACAGATCTTAAAAAAAGGTTGGAAATATTCATTTGGCTGCTTGCTGTTGAATAATAACCTTACAACACTCTAGTGACTGCACAATGGCTATAGTGCATGGGTTTATAACTCACATGGGTACACTTGACACTTGGTGGAAGGTTAAAGACCACTTATTTTGATAAAAAATAGTAAGATAAACCATTAATGTTTTACTGCAAGAATTTTTCTTCAGGTTTATGTGCAGGGAGAAATATATCTCACTATTTAATTTCTATTCAGACACTTTCTGAACACAAGTTACAGTGAAGCTCAGGATACCTGAAGGCACCATTAATGCTCCAAATTTAATAAATAAAAGTGAAAAAAATTAGTCACAACAAAGATGTTGCAGGGTAAAGCCCAATAGACAGCGATTACAACCATAAAAATGAGCCAGTCTTTACTACTGTTCTGGTGACTCAGAATAAAAATAAACTATTTATTCCTATTTTAAAAAGGAATTGTTTAACATTTGCAAAAGAGAAAAAGCTTTGAGAATGTTGTGTCAAAAGATGAGATGTGTGAAATCCTGGGCATTTCAAGTCAGCTCAGTGTCATGTTTTATTGTAAGGTTTTTATCTTGCAGGCTGTAACAAGCTGTCTACATAATGATCAGCCTAAAATAACAAAGGCAGAGCGTCAAATGCAATGGTGGCTGAGTTGACAATAACAGTGTGCTTGGATCTTGGAAACTGCTGTATTTAAACAATCTAAAGGCATCATTATTTTACACATTAGCTAGCTTGCACCTCTGCGACTGCTGTTTAAGTTAATGAGTACACATTGTCACTAAGGTAACCATTAAATAATTCTAAACTGTTTTCGCATGAGTCTGCCTCTCCACCTTTTCTCCCTGATGAAAGACACAGTGCAATGTAAAAGATACAAGTTTAGGAATTCAATTGTGCCCAGAGACACTGCAACGCTGGTCAGGGTGTGTGGCTCACATGCTTGGTCCTGGGATCAATGTGGAAGTAGTGTGAATAGCCCACAACAGCATACAAGCCTAAGTGCCTGAGGTTGGAGGTGGGTCAGGTAATCCACGTCTCTGACACACTGCTTCCATGAGTAATGCTCCCTGGCTGCAGACAAGAGAAATGCTGGCGATTGCAAAAGGCAACTGGAAGAGGACCAGAGACAGTCTCTCTAATATCAAGTTTGATGTTCTGATGCAAATGAGAGGTCTTGCTCCTCACCAAAAGGAAAAAAACCCTCCATCATGACAGTGAAGAGACTGCAGACAGGATCGATGCAGAGAGCTTAGCTTTTGTCAAAGGTAAAAATACCACTCTTTTATTTTCTGCACACAACCCACCATCTCTAATTTCAAAACTCAGAAGTACATCACAGAGAGAGGAAAACATCACATTGCAGGAAGAGGTTCTGCACAACGTATGACAAGAAGGTATGACTGGAGGAGTTCAAGATTGCCTGCAGATCCTTGCTCTGAGGAAGTAGATTGAATGATGGAGTAGACTTGATGGGCTGAATGGCCGACTTCTGCTCCTTTGCCTTATGGTCTGAAGTAAATAAACTGGTCATCTCAGAAAATGGGGAGAGTCCAGGCCTTGATGAGTGCTCAAAGTTAAAAATCACGCAACACCAGGTTATAGTCCAACAGGATTATTTGGAAGTACTAGCTTTCAGAACGCTGCTCCTTTATCAGGTAACTCGTGGGGCAGCATCCTGTTCCACAGCCACCTGATGAAGGAGCAGCTCTCCGAAAGCTAGTGCTTCCAAATAACCGTGTTGGACTATAATCTGGTGTTGCGTGATTTTTAACTATGTCCACCCCAATTCAACACCGGTACATCCACAACTTGATGAGTACTAACAGGAGGCACTTAATTCCTTTTTCCTTACTTACCTCACCCTCTAGATTCTGTAAGACAAAATACAGTTACTTTCACCAGCCATTTCTTTGTCTGTGCTATTTCCATGTGAAAAACTAATCAGTGTTTTTCTCTTTCATTTCAGGTGGTACAACGTGGTCACCAATCTGCTGGAGGGCAGAGTCACATACTGGCTCTGCTGGAGACGGCAAAGCTCACCTCAAGAAGCCAGGCTTTCACACAAGCTGATGCCATGCACTAGGAACTGTCGGATGCACTTGACAGCTTGATTCCCAGGACAGGAAAGTCAAGTTCCAGCTTACACCTGACACTCAGACACCCAATTTACACCTGGAAAGCTAATGACTTTCTAGATAATTGAAACTTCTTGAAAATAAGTTCACTTCTATCAAAACATAGAGTCATAGAGATGTACAGCAAGGAAAAAGACCCTTTGGTCCAACCCTTCCATGACAACCAGATATCCTAAATTAATCCAGTCCCATTTGCAGCATTTGACCCATATCCCTCTATACCCTTCCTATTCATATACCCATCCAGATGCCTTTTAAATGGTAAAAATCACATGGCACCAGGTTATAGTCCAACAGATTTATTTGAAAGTACAAGCTTTCACAGCACTACTCCTTCATCAGGTAGCTAGTGCTTCGTCAGGTAGTTCACTGGCTACCTGATAAACGAGTAGTGCTCTGTTGGACTATAACCTGGTGTTGTGTGACTTTGAACATTGTTCACTCCAGTCCAACACTGGCACCTCCAAATCATGGCTACCATTGACACTTTCAAATGCTGTAATTGTATTAGCCCCCGCCATTTCCTCTGGCAGCTCATTCCTGAAAAGGTTGCATGAAGAAAGTTGCCCCTTAGATCCCTTTTAAATTTTATCCCTCTCACTCTAAACCTATGCCCTCTAGTTTGGGACTCCCCCACCCCCACGGAAAGTAGCTATCCATACCCCGCATGAGTTTATAAACCTCTATAAAGGTCACCCCTCAGCCTATGATGCTCCAGGGAAAACAGTCCCAGCCTACTTAACCTCTCTCTATAGCCCATACCCTCCATCCCTGCATCTTTCAAGCTCAACACACAAGCAACAGTTTCTGAGCATTCAGACTATAATAACATGCAAGAAATAATTGGAACAAGATAATGTAGACTTACTTAATATTTAAATAAAGTTTACAAACATAAGTCAGAAAACAGAATTGCAAATATAACAGTCCAAACTTGGTGGAATGAAATAAATGAGTACTTGAAGAAAATAAAGAATACAGGAAAGAGCATAGAACTGAGATTAGGCCTGAAATAGAGCCAACATAGCCACAAGCACCAGAGGTAAATGACCTTCCACAATACAAAAATGACTATGATTACTTACGGGTGAACTATTCAGCTAATGTTCCGCGCTTTATGATGGGAAGGTAATTGGCCTTGGGGAGGTAATTGCAGAAATGAATTGTTTGGTGTTAGAGGCTTTATGGAGCACATGTTGTAAATAATGGAAAACTGTTTAAGGGAGATCAAAGAGTACATGCACTCCCTTGACGACCATACAACAAGGGAGGTGTCATGTCATCTGGATTAGCTAGCATAAAAGCAGGTTGGATGTAAAACAGGTGACTGACCTGAACCCACTTTAGGAAGGTTATTCCCATTGCTTTTACATCCATCAGATAGGCACTCAAAGCACACACGGTTCTTTTTTACTTATTCGTGGGATGTGAACAACGCTGGCAATATCAGCCTCGAGGCTCCGTCCTATAAACAAATTAAAACAAAATCCTGCCCATTTCAAACTGCTCTTCAAAAGTGCTGGTGAGCCACTTTCTCGAACCTCCACAGATCCTGTGGTGTACGTATACCCACAGTGTTATTTGGGAGGTAGCTCCAAGATTCTGTCCCAGTGACAATGAAGGAACAGTGATACAGTGCCAAGTCAGCTGGTGCTCTGAGTGGAGGAGAACCCACCTGCTGTCCTTACCCTGCTAGGTGTTAAAAGTCACGTGTTTGGAAAATACTGTGGAAGGAGAGTTGCTGTAGTCTACAATGGAGATGGCACATATAGCAAAATGGTGCCCTGGCAGTGGAAGACATTAACGTTTATGGCCATGGTTGATATATTGATCAAGTGGGTCACGTTGTCCTTGTTTGGGTTTCAAGCTTCTTGCATTATGTTGGAGCTGCACCCATCTGGGCAAGTGGAGAATATTCCATCACACTCCCTGATAGGCCGGAATAGTTGATAGACAGATTGAGAAGTCAGGAATTGACTAACCTGCTGCAGAATGCACAAATTTCGACATGCTGCTGTAGCTACATTGTTTGTCTAGTTGGTCCAGTCAAGTTTCTTGTCAATGATAACCTTTCCAGGACGTTGATGGTTGGGCATTTAGTGATGGCAATGCTGTAGAAATTGTTAAAGTCTCTCACATTGGAATGGCCTTTGCCTGGGATTTATGTGGTATGACTGGTGCTTGCCACATGCCAGCCAAAGTCCGGATGCTGCCCAAGTCTTGCTGCATGCAGCCACAGACCCTAATTTTATAAGGTGCATATGGTCCTGAACACTGTGCATCCCCACTTCTATTGAAAGAAAGAAGAGCAGTGTAGCAGCCTAAAGGTGGTTGGGTTTACACCACTGTCCTGTGGCACTGTCCTGGTGCCAAGATGATTGACCTCCGATAATTACAACCTACTTCCTTTGATGCCAGCCAGTGGAGGATTTCCTGGATTCCCTTCATTTGCAGGTGACCTCCCAGATGAAAGCTTTGCACTTACCACAACGGTTTATCTTGGTGGCAGATCAACTTGATAAATGATGAACCACCATTCCGCCCCTGGCCTAGAAGATTGCAAGTTGAAATAAAATCAGAAAAATACTGGAAATACCCAGCAAGTCAGGCAACATCTGTGAAACCTATTCTGATGAAAAACCACCAACCTGAAATATTAATCATTTTCTCTCTGCACAAGTGATGTCAGACTTCAAGTGCATTTTCTATCTTTATTTCAGGTTTCTAGCACACACAAAATTTGTCTTTTGTCTTGTGGTCATGTGTTTAGTTCCCCGATAGTAACTGAGTACATTTTCTGGAGAGACATATCAGGGAACAATATGGTGTCTGCGAGGTCACTGTTTGAATGGGACATTAAACACCTGACTTTCAAGGTAACAAGTAGGAATCCCATGGAGCACTGCAGAACAGTAAGATGTCCCTAAATTTGACACTCTTCTCTCAAGATTTATAACTGGAATAAAGACAGATTAACTGGCACTGTACTTCAGCTCAATGTTGTGTGTAATACATTTTTGATGCCGAATGATTATTATTTGATCACATAATAGTACTGTACTTCTAAATAATGGATTAAGTGATGTATTCTCATGTATTTCTTTCATACTTTAAATACTTTCACTAAGCATGACTTTGTCTAAATTTTAATTAAAATTTTTAAATGTTCAGTCTGAATTTAGACTGGCCTGAGTTCAGAACCTAATGCCGGGACTTAATCTTCAGATGAGTTACTTAAGTAAATTCCATTTCAATCAGTTTTAAGCAAGAATTGCAACATGATATGATGCTTTGTTTTTGTTCCTCCATTACATCATTAAACCAATACTCAAAAAAAACTGCTCCATAAACTATGGAAGTAATCCACATAAATTAAATGGCAGATACTATGCACTTGATCCTATCAAACCAAGTAGGGTTGGGTGGAGGTCATAATTTGTACAAAACCGATGACAACTAAAAGGTAGGAGAGGGGAGAAGTGGTGCTGGCGACCATTCATCAATTTCACAGCCCAATAGTTATGCTGCAGATGAGTCAATTTCAAACAGCCAGCAATTTGTTTTTGGTGGTGGAGGAGAGAGTGGGTGGATGGAGGTCAGGACTTAAGCTGACCAGGATAAACATGGACAAATATTCTGATCTTGAAATCTCTGCGAACTTAGACCAATGACCCAAAGCAACAAGGTGAAATTGTAAGCAATGTAGATAGAAGCAGAAAATTATTAAGACATAGAGGGGGCCCCCGATTTACAAACTTCCAACTTATGAACACGCATACTTACTAACATGACTCCATACATATGTGTAATTTTAATGCAGCCAACATTTCCTGTACTCATGAAAGCCTGCTTTACATTATCCTACGGTGCATTCTGACTTATGTACAAATCGACTCAGGAACAGAACCTGTTCACACCTCAGGGACTGCTTGTATTGATAATTAAATGAACAGACTAAATTGTAGCAAATAGTTTTCCACATAGGAAGATGTTATGTCAAGAAAGGATAGGACAGAGTACTGAGCACAAGAAAGTACAATAAATAAGATTGTCGATGACACGAAGATTGGCCACGGTGGTAAATAGTGAGGAAGAAGGTGTTAGATGACAGGACGATTCAGACAGATTGGTCAGATGGGCAAATGGAACTTAACCTTGAAAAGTGGAAGGTGATGAACTTCAGAAGAAGTGACATGACAAGGGACATTGCAAAGCTCCGAGGAATAGAAAGATTTTGGGATGTTTGTCCACTGATCCCTGATAGAAGCAGGACACTAATAGGATACTTAGAGAGGCAAACAGAACAGCTGCTTTCATTAGTCGTGGCTTGGATTATAATAGCATGGAGGTTTGGTTGGAGTTGTACAGAACTTTGGTTAGTCCAAAGCTGGAGTACAGTGTGAAGTTCTGGTTGTCACTCTAGAGGAAGGATGTGATTGTACTGGAGGGAGTACAAAAGAGATTCTTCAGGATGTTGCCTGGGTTGGAGCATTTTAGCCATGGAGAGAAGCTGAATAAGCTTGGACTGTTTCCTTTACAGCTGAGAAGGTTGAGAATGGACCTGAATGAGTGTAGAAGGTTATGTGGAGCATGGACAGGGCAGATAGAAAGCAGATTTACCCTTAGTTGAAGAGTCAATACTGAAAAGGCATAGTTTTACAGGGAAGAGCAGATGGCTTAGGGGAAATCTGAGGAAAATGCTTTCCCCCAAGAGGATGTTGAGGGTCTGGAATGCACTGCTTGGAAGGGCAGTACAGGCAGGAAACCTCACAACCTGGAAAATATACTTGGATTAGCATGTGACATGGAATAACATTCAGGGCTATAGGTCGAGTGTTGGAAAGTGGGATTAGTGCAGATAGGTTGGCACAGACTTGAATGGGCTGAATGGCCTCTCCACTTTTGCAATTGTTGCAACTTGGAAGTTAGTGGACATCCTTCAAGAGACTTGATGGCAGTGAAGAAAACTGGGGATGATTGAGATCATTTTTAATATCATTTATTGTAAGTTTGTATTTTGGCTATTTTCAGTTAGTGATGTGGTTTTGTATATTTTTGAAGTTAGTAATTAACTTGTAGGTATTGATGTAGAGATTTCTTTAAAAACAGATTTTAAGGTCTTACTTTAGATTAATGAGTTTTGGGTACTACAAATGGATTTTTGTTTGTCTAGGATCATTTTGTAATCCCGCAAACATAAATAATGGGGTCTCAAAGCTTGTTAGAAATATTTATAAACTTAATGGAAACACCTATAGAGTGTGGGAGACTTTCTTTTACGTTTTGGGCATTCTTGTGATGTCCTTGGATAAAGATGGCTGTTTAGACCACTGCTCCTGAGAAGGAAAGATATAGTGAACTAGGTTTCCTGAGAATGAAGACTCAGTATTTATCCCAGACCAGAAATGTTGGAATAAAACTTTGAAGTGATCACTTAAAGCTGAGTATATTTAAGCTCAAGTGTGTAAGAATTCCAAGAAGAAAGTATCTGCAGTTCCAATCTGTATATGAAAATCACAAGCAATCTAAACTTTCCAAGATATTAGAAATAGGGACTCTGATGTTAGGACTGTATAAGTGGTGTTTCTTGGGTATTAAACAAAGTGAATTTTGGGTACTGTAAAAGGGGTGTATTTTGCATACGATACAAAAGCTGTTTTTTCTCTTTGTAATTTAAGAAAGACTGTTTTGGGATTAATAAGATCATGTTTTTGCCAAGGGTTTACAAAATCTTTGAAGTTATATTCTTAGTCGATAGTTTAGTTTATTCCTTTTTATCATGATTTCTTTTGATAATAAGCTGCCACCTTATTAAAGCATCTATAGCATTGCGTGCTCATGTTTCAGCAACTGACAAAGCTGTCACAATCAAAACATATCAAAATATGATTTTTCAAGCCAGGTCTTTGTCTGGGATTTGTTTTGCCTGATAATACGATTAGCTGGGATCATAACAAGATCCAGACACTTGGATCATTAAATTGGCACGAAGATAAGCAAAATAAAAATTAAAATGATGTTCAACTTTACATCTACAGAACTATAACACAAGTGGGTATAAGTCACGTTTCAACTAAGCAAAGCCCTGGCTAGGTCATACTTAGAGCACTGTCATCAATATTGGACACCTCACCATTGGAAGAATATGCTGACCTTGACTTGAGTGTAACAAAGGCTTACCAGGATGATACCAGAACTCCAAGGGTTAAACGCTGAGGAGCAACTGCACAACTTACGGCTGTAATTCTTGAATTCAAGACGTTAAGAAGAGATTTAATCGCTGCTGTCCTTAAGGGGACCAAGCATAGTAGATCAAGAAAAACTAAGTCTGCTGGTTGGGGAGTCGACAAAGAGGGAAGACTGTCTATAAACTTTAGACTTTTAAACTTTAAACATTACCCTTGCAGCAGTATAACAAGAGAACACTTTCCCACATACAGGGTGAGATTTTAACTCTTTTAAAACAAATCCACTTGGACAGAGATTAGATTAGGCCCAAGGGTGGTGGAAGCTGAGAATTCTCTTCTGCATATCGCCACTTAGATGTTCGACCAGTTAGTAATTTACTAAGAAATACTGTAACCAACCTTTTGAGGGATATTATTACATTTGGAACTGGTGGTATGTGAACCCAAGTTCACTTGAGATAGGGACACTATCACTGTTCCACAAGAGGCCCCTCAGTTGGTTTGTTTTTAATGTCACCTGCCTGTTCTCCATATTCTATTTTTTCACTTAACCTACTCTTCTAATCAACCTTATTCAGAGATGTTATGACACACCTCTGCAACAGATGGGACTTGAACCTGGGTCTCCCAGTCCAGTGGTAGAAACACTATCACTGCACCACAAGGGACCTTGTCTGGGGAGAACATGCAAGACAGTCACCCAAGACTGGAATCGAACCTGGGTCGCTGGTACTGAGAGGCAACAGTGCTAACCACTGAGCCACTCAACACACGGTGACATTTTTATTCAACTTATTTTTCTAATCAACCTGGTCACCAATGTTATTCCACACTTCTGCAGCAAGCGGAGCTTGAACTTGGGCCTCCCAGTTCAGGAGTAGGGACACTATCATTGTACCACAAGCTGGTTCTCGGGTTTCTGGTTTTAAAACTGAGTTTAATAAGACTTATATGAACAATGTGTTAGGGGTTTTAGGCAAAAAACAGGTTTAGAGGACTAAAATGGATATCAATTATGATCTCATTGAAGCAACTCCAGACTCTAAATGGTCTACATCTGCTCCTATGTTTCTCATCCTGTGCTGATGGAACCAACGAATCCCTACAGTGTGGAAACACACCATTCAGCCCATTGAGTCTACACTGACCCTCTAAAAGGCATCCCACCCAGGCTCACCACCCCCTAGCCTATCCCTGTACCCCAGCATTTTCTGTGGCTAATCCACCTAACCCTCATATTGTTGGACTGTGGCAGGAAACTGGAACACCCGGAGGAAACCCACGCAGGCACGAGAAGAGTGTGCAAACTCCACACAGTCTCGCACGACTGGAATTGAACCTGGGTCCTTGGAGTTACAAGGCAACAGTGCTAACCATTGAGCCAGCGTGCTGCCTGTGATGGTAAATTAAGAGCCACAAAACAACATTAAGATCTAGATTGAAATTATTAATGAAGAAAAATTGCCTTTCTAAATGAAACAAACAGAACCAATATCAGTTATAAAAGGTAATTAAATAATTTAGTTCTGCAAAGTTCTTTTGATCTTGATAACTTGCTTTTTAAATGAATAAAGAGCAGTCCTTCAAATACTGATCAACAATTTTGTTCTAATAAATGTTACAAACCAGGCTATTAAATCTCAGATTAGATTACAGATAAAAATCAAATGAACAATTCATTAGGTACACTGTAATTCAATGGATTTTAAATGGTAACTTCATACATAAATTATTTTGAAACATATCATCTCCAGGATCAGGTTCTGCTCTAAGTCAGGGAGAGATTATGAATTCTTTTCATGAGGTCGGGTTGTTGGGTATAGCCAGCAGAGGTTACTCACAATTCCTTTATTATGCTGAAGATGCTAATTCTTGGTGCACAACATCGAGTCAACATGTAGAAAATGACATTACCAGCCTTTTTGTCCTTTCCCCCACTACAAAGTCATGCCGTGCACACGGACCAGCAGGAAGGTGTAGAGTTCTGTTTGATTGTTACATTAAAAACTTTCCCATTTATTTTTAAACTGCTCAAGAGGTATTTTGAGATACCTGAAGTCATCGAGCTCAGATTTGAACAGGATGACAGCTACACAATGCCAAACATGAATACAGTATTAGGAGACCACTCTCTGAAGCTAGTCTCAAATCATTGGACTTTGTGTGCTCTGGAATCCAGACATTCAGCCCATCCTGACCATTACTTTTGGCTACAAAGAAACTGTGGCCCAACTTGATTTATGAAAGGAAAACATTCCTTTAATTTCTGTGATTTGGTCATTAACTCTCCCCAAATCATTCACTTGTTGTACTATAATATTTTACCATCAGCCTGTTCCATCTCAACTTCAGCAATATCTCGTTCCATCTTTCATGCATCTATCGCTTGGCTGGGCGAGTTTCTCAATAGATCACAGTGAGTTACCAATTAAGGGGACTGTAGCATCATTGTTAACTGCTTTATTAATGGCAGAACAAGTCTCATTAATGTTCAGCTTCCCATCTTATTAAACTCGTGAACAAGCCAGACTTTGGAAAAGCTCAACATGGAAATCCAAGCGGGAACCTGACAACTTCAGCTCGCTGCTTGCTCCAAAGGACTTCCATCTTGGATACCAGGCACCAATATTTCAGGGCATGCTTCA
The DNA here is from genome assembly GCF_004010195.1 of Chiloscyllium plagiosum. Taxonomy (NCBI): domain Eukaryota; kingdom Metazoa; phylum Chordata; class Chondrichthyes; order Orectolobiformes; family Hemiscylliidae; genus Chiloscyllium; species Chiloscyllium plagiosum. The sequence goes on along the minus strand of NC_057733.1, from coordinate 38,492,984 downwards.
TGGGCGCCAGACACACATTTCTCACATAAATGGACAGAGGTGTCAGTTTCTAAGAAGCTTCTTGGTGGTTCACTTACAGGTCACTTCTACACTTGAATGCTAAACCTCCCCTCATTGCAACTATCACTACAATGCTGCAGCAAAGACCCTCAGAGACATGCATCCAGCTCACAACTGGACCAAACTGCATCTCCAACCCGTTCACATGCTGTCATAGCCTTCACTCACTCTGAACCCTACCTGGATACTTACAGCATTCCTGCCTTGCCTAGCCAAGAAGTTTTGAGCAATGCCCCCCTCAATCAAAGAGACCAGGCTCCTATTACTTCTGTCTTGTCTTGCCATTTAGCACAGACACAAAGGCTGAAGCTTGTTACGGTTGTCAGCAGACCTCCACCAAAGGGGCTAGCCTTCAGTCAGGGGGGTTCCAGCACAATAAGACAAGGGCAGCCTTCGATATCAGTCCAGGGGCTCGGACACAGTCAGGCAGCCACTATGGCAGTCAGAACCAGGGTCCCTTTCCTGAGGGGTGAGAAGCTGAATGTTGGGCAGCCCACCACCCATCTTAACACTTTCTTCCCTACTGGGGACTGCTTTCCTCCTGGTGGCAGAGGGGGGGGGGGGGGGGTGGCTTCAGTAAGTGAGTCGGCAGCACAGACAGCAGGCAGAATTAGTGGTGTTCAGGGTTAGGATGTGTGAGAGTGAGTGAGGGAGGATAATGCATGTAAAAGTTTGATCATGTTCCTTTGTGGGAAATGGATATAGTAGCAGTGAAAGAGTAAACGTGAGGTACCACGCTTATGCTTATGGATGGGGGAAGGTCAGTGACCACCTACCTACTGTGCTGGGCATTTTCCAAATGGCTGAGTGTGCACTAAACCAGGTAACCTCAGACAAGGCTAGCATGGTTATGAGGAGAAAGTGAGGGAGATCAGAGCTGAAAATGTGTTGCTGGAAAAGCACAGCAGGTCAGGCAGCATCCAAGGAGCAGGAGAAGGGCTCATTCCCGAAGAAGGGTTCATGCCCGAAACGTCGATTCTCCTGCTCCTTGGATGTTGCCTGACCTGCTGCGCTTTTCCAGCAACACATTTTTAGCATGGTTATGACTTCCACTGCCAGTCCTGGGGGAAGTGACATCACAAGTCTTCACCACTCCGATCAACAGGATCTCTAGGTCCCTGTCTGAAAAACAGGGTGACAATATCCCTCAGCTGGCCACATCCATGGCAAATGTCAGGAACTACGGAGGGCAGCTCCGGACTCAGGGCTTTTAAAGATGGCATTGGTGCCAGAGGTGCCTGTCTTTCAGTGGATACCCTGTGAGCAATGAGTTATTCCAGGAATGGCATGTGACAAAATGGGCTAGAATCAGAAATGAGGGACGCTATGAGGGTGGAGAAGGTAGTTAATGAGACAGGTCTAGCAAAATACAGTGAGAAGTTTTGCTGGACGTACCATCAAGAATTCTTTCAAAATACTCGATGCAATGCACACTTGGCCAAAACGAAACTAAGATTCAGCCCTGCGCTTGTTTCAAATTTCCATGTCTGTTGTAATTTGCTTTTATAGTAAGATTTGGCCTGATTGATCTAACAATGTTAAATAAAAGATTGTGGTCACAGCAATCCCACCCCATTTTGCCTGAACATGACTTTCCCTTTCCACTTTCTCAGAAAATCTTCTTTTTTCAGGAAGATATCTGATTTCACACTGAACTAATCTACACTGAAGCAGAGTTTTAAGCTTCAATGAAAGCCTGAAACAGATGTCTAAAACCCATTTTACAGTCTAATCAATAGAAAGATAGAGAGTGTTGGGGAATAAAATGGGTGGTCAACCACAATTGCCCAATTGAACCACATCGCCAACATTGATTATTCAATCATGTGATTCTCTTCCGTCTGGTCAGGCATTTTATTTCAGGTGCCCATTACTTTGCACATAACCTCCATTACATATCGTATTTGCTCCAGATTTTTAAGTTATGTCCTCTAGTTTTAGAATCTAAATCAATGTGAATAATTTGTCTGAAGCATTATTAATCACTATGATTTATCATGACTTCCAATTTTAATGAGAGAAAGAGTCTAACACAGCTCTGCAGAAGTAGTGTTTCAGAAAACATGTTCTCTCTTAATAGAATCGTAGAGATTTTCCAGCCTGGAGAAAGGCCCTTTGGCCCATTGTGTCCATGCTGGTCATCAAGCATCTATCTATTCCAATCCCATTTCCAGCACTTGGTTCTTGGCCTTATATGCTATGGTAATTTGAATACTCATCCAAACATTTCTTAAATGGTTTGATGTTTAGAGCTCGAAGAAATAAGTAACTAACCCTCATAAAAACCAAAAGAACTGCAGATGCTGTAAATCAGAAACAAAAATAGAAATTGCTGGAAAAGCTCAGCAAGTCTGGCAGCATCGGTGGAGAGAAAACAGAGTTTCCATTTTGAGTGAACTGAGGAAGGGTTGCTTGACCTGAAACAGATGCTGTCAGAACTGCTGATCTTTTTCAGCTATTTCTATTTTTGTAAACAATTAACTCCCTCGATGACAAACGTTTTCATTGTTCTCTCCAGAAAATGACCATTTGTGCAAATAACAGGACACAGGGAAGATTTCTCAAGTCGTGGGGAAGCGGTTGTGTGGAGGGGTGGGGTCAGTTGAGGGTCAGTGTTCAGGCCTGATGGCCTCATCTAAGTGAGAAGGCATTCCCACCTCTGTAGTGGACAGCGAAGAGGGTTACCTCAGATTACAACAGGATCTGGACCAGATGGGCCAATGGGCTGAGAAGTGGCAGATGGAGTTTAATTCAGATAAATGCGAGGTGCTGCAGTTTGGGAAAGCAAATCTTAGCAGGACTTATACACTTAATGGTAAGGTCCTAGGGAGTGTTGCTGAACAAAGAGACCTTGGAGTGCAGGTTCATAGCTCCTTGAAAGTAGACTCACAGATAGATAGGATAGTGAAGAAGGCATTTGGTATGCTTTCCTTTATTGGTCAGAATACTGAGTACAGGAGTTGGGAGGTCATGTTGTGGCTGTACAGGACAGTGAGGTTGAATTACTAAAGCTGGTGATTTCCGCTGCTTATTTTGGAGTTGTGTGGTTTATCGGAATAGTATTGAAGATGGCAGTAGTGATGGATTAATACAGCATCATTATCTCTTTTTATATCATAAATAAACTGCCCAGACAATCACTTGACACCCAATTCACCCAGCAAAAAATTAAATCATCAACCTCATGTACTTAAGAACAAATTTTGCACAGAATTGCCTGTTATTAAAACTAAACCACCGGTCACAACTTTAAAGGGGGAACACACACATCCTAAACCAGAAAACCATGCGTATGAGTAGCCCTTCAGTTAGACTATTTCTGACCAAACCTAGTTCCTCAGATATTCACTCTCCTATGGTCAAATGATAATGTTGATGGAATGTGCATTTAACAAGTGCTGGAATGACAACCCTATGACTCATCCTACAACACCCAAGCGACTGTAAAGATTTCCAAGAATGAAGCCTGTGCTCTGGATTTTGATTATTTCTTTGCCATTTCAAATAGAATTAAGAACAATGTTCATCTGACACTTAGTGCTGTTCATTTACATTTAATAAAAGCAGTTGCTAGAAGCTGTCTACCAAAAACTGGCATTACGTAATTTGGGATACAATACCACGTTTCTTTAAAGGGTTTTTTTGCTGAAATAGTAACTACTTTTTTAAGCAGGTGAACTTTCAAACCCTTATCTCTCACCATCATGAACCATTCCACCCAAAATAACAGGCAAATAAAATGTTTCGGGCCTTGCTCCAGGACCTCTCCTTGTGGTCACCGACATTTGTCCATATCATTCAAGATGGCTCCCACTTCCACCTATCTTCCATTTGCTTTGGAAGCTTGAGGATTGAGGTATCTCACCAACTCATGGAAGAAATAAACCTACGTAATCCAGGATATCACTGTGCTGGCTTTGTTTCCAATACTGCCAGGAGAATTATTAAAATATTCATATCTACATTCCGATTGGTTTACTTGAGAACTGGCAGAATCTTAAGACAGCATCCAGAGAGAATGAGTTTGAATTCAATATTTACTGAAATTTCACACAGCTGCATGCGATAGGCAGATCTGAAAGTTCCCAGATGCCAAACTTGATTATGGTTAGCCTCACAGACCATTATTTTGGTCAACATTCGCCTCAAGTCTAAATAATGCATCGCACACTATAGTACAGGAGCCAAGAGTATGGGAATGGGCAAAAACAGATTAATTTCAAAAGCGATGCCTCATCCTTACACAATGCTCAGGGATCAAACGCACCATCTGCAATAGAAATATGTTTTACATGGCTTCTTGATTGATGCAGGACTGGACAAAAAGTCATTGTTACACTTAGATAACATGCTGAGAAAATTAATGTGCTAGACAATCGAGGTTCAACATTGGTTCGGCAACCTTTCTGAACTTGGATCTTTTGTTAGAATCCTTAAATGACCTAAACTTCCAATGAATTCCAACTTTCCTCTCAGTTTTTAAAATTTCACAACATTTTCTCAATTCTCCCACCTGCCAGCAAATGGTCTCTAATCACGTGTCTAAATGTTATAAGTCCAACATGTACAAGCCCACTGTGTATTCTTCCTCAATCACTTTTCCAATCTCCCCCTTCCTCCTGCTTTGACACTCCATCAGCCCTCAGTCAAGATATAACTGCTTCAATCACAAGCCTGTCTTTTTCTACAAGTCTACATTAGTAACAAAAATAAGAAATAATTATAAATATCACAATATATCTTAGTTTCAATTACGCAATTATGATATCCCTCTACTTGAAAGCAAAATCAATACAAAAACAGTGAAAAGTTATCAAGATTATCATCTTTCAGCAAAAGTCCAGTAAATATCTATGTGCTAAAGGGCATTAGTGCTAGCAACCTTTTTTTTAGAATTAGCTCTTTATTTGTTTGGCAACTAAGGATTACTTGAGCATTGATTATGGAACATTGGGAATCAACCATGCCACATCTTATCTTCGTGGTCGTAAGATCTCTTTCTACAATCGATATGTAAATGGGAGTTCTGCTTTTTGCTCCATTTCTTAAACTTTTAACAGCTGTGTTTTTATCCCAAACAGCTTTCTTGACCTTTTTTACTGCCTTGTTCTACTGCTCAGTGCCACTCTCTCAAAGCCTACTGTGAATCAACTGTTTCCTCCATTCATTTTGACTACTTGTAATTCAATCTCCTTCAGTAAGTCCTAAATCTATGACTGCTGTAAAGTACATCTTTGTGCATTTCAGGTTATTTCCTTCTCCTGTCTCTGTGATTACAATTTTGGTGAAAGAACAAATTTATTTTCTCTGTGAATGATTGCATTCTCCAAGGTGTAAGCTTGCCGGTGTGTGGTTGAACTGAAGCCCCATCTGCCTGCAATGCTGAATGCAAAAGATCCGATAGCATCACTCTGAATAAGAACAGGGGAGCTATTCTGAGTTTCCTGTCCAATAATGATCCTCAGTCAACATCACAGAAAAAAAAGGTATTGAGTACAAGAGTCGGCAAGTCATGTTACAATTACATAAGACTTTGGTTTGGCCATTTGGAATACTGCGTACAGTTATGGTTGCCACATTATCAGAAGGATGTGGATACTTTGGAGAGGGTGCAGAGGAGGTTCACCAGGATGTTGCCTGGTACGGAGGGTGCTAGCTTTGAGGAGAGGTTGAGTAGATTAGGATTATTTTCAGTGGAAAGAAGGCGGTTGAAGGGGGGACCTGATTGAGGCCTACAAAGTCATGAGAGGTGTAGACAGGGTGGATAGCAAGAAACTTTTTCCCCAAAGTGGAGGATTCAACTACTAGGGGTCATGAGTTCAAACTGAGAAGGGGAAAGTTTTGGGGAGATATATGTGGAAAGTTCTTTACGCAGAGGAAGGTGGGTGCCTGGAAAGTGTTGCCAACTGAGGTGGTAGGGGCAGGCATGATAGCATCATTGAAGATGTATCTAGACAGATACATGAATGGGCATAGAGAAAGGGATACAGATCCTTAGAAAATTAATAGCAGATTTAGATAGAGGATATTAATTGGTATGGGCTCGGAGAGCCGAAGGGCCTGTTCCTGGGCTGTAATGTTCTTTGTTCATTGTAACACGTGATTGTGGGAGTTTACTAAGTGCAAATTAGCTGTTTCAATTCCTAGAATCGAACACCCAGCCTCAGCATGGACTCAACTCCTGGCCTCAGCCTGAACTCGAGTTCCTGGCCTCAGCCTGGACCCGAAGTCCCAGCCTCAGCCTGAACCCGAACTCCCAGCCTCGAAATGAAGCCCAGTGTGGTCTGTGTTAGAAAGGCTGGTATTCTGAACTCTTATTTCATCAAGAGAAATTCATTGCTGAACTTTTTATATCTTCATTTTTCTAATTTTTCCCTAAGAATTTGTACATAAGAATCTGTACTAGGTATCTTGGTACCTAAGAGGGTGCCATAAGTGGTGACTATTTAATAAAGTTTTCATTGCACTCTGGTGAGTCCATTGACAATAAAGCTAATTTTGATTCTAATTCTAACGACAAAAGTATTTCACTATCTGTACAGCACCAAGAGTGGGTCATTAAAAGCATTACATCAAGCCTCTCCTTTCTCTGAGTTATCTTTACAGGAGACTGTTGGAGTCTGTGCTCTGGATCCTATTTGATGTATTTTACAACATAAAGACTATTAACTGGATCACATATTAGCTACAAGACTGTTTCCCTCCACCCCATTCAGACCCAGGGAGAAACATCAGACTCTGTCTTCAGAGAAGATGAGGCATTGCCAACACTGGGAAGAAAACAGTTTTCCTCTTTCTGCCTGGCAACCAGGATGCACTAAAAAGACTGATGGTGTCTCCAAATGCTGACTGCTTGATGCAGTTTCTTAAGAAGGCAAGCAGCTGGGTTACAAGTGTAGTGAAATGTACTCTTCAACTGCACGTGTATCCAACACTCAGCCTTGTCTATTTCAGCACAGAAATAGAACTAAATGGGATAAAATTACACCCTTGAATCAGTGAGATATAACAGCTGAAGGAGTGTATTTTGATTTCCTTGAAAGACCTGTGGGTGTGTGCTCCTCCCATCCCGCTCACCCATCCAAAAAAAAATCACATTAGAACAAAAGAACATAAGAACTGGGAGCAGGAGTAGGCCGTCTGGCCCTTCGAGCCTGTTCCACCATTCAGTAAGATCAGGGCTAGATCTTTTCGTGGCCTCAGCTCCACTCATCCACCCTCTCATCGTATCCCTTAATTCCTTTATTGTTCAAAACAAAATCTATCTTCGCCTTAAAAACATTTACTGAAGTCGTGTCAACCAATTCACTGGGCAGGGAATTCTATAGATTCACAACCCTCTGGGTGAAGACGTTCCTTCTCAATTCAATTCTAAATCTGCTCCCTCTAATTTTGGAGTTTATGCTCTCGTCCTAATTTCACCTGCCAATGGAAACATCCTCCCTACTTTTATCTTACCTATTCCCTTCATAATTGTATATGTTTCTATAAGATCCTCCCATTCTTCTAAATTCCAATGAATATAATCCCAGTCTACTCAGTCTCTTCTCATAAGACAACCCCCTCAACTCCAGAATCAACCTCGTGAACCTCCTCTGCACCCCCTCCAGAGACAGTACATCCTTTCTCAAGGAAGGAGACCAAAACTGCACACAGTACTCCAGCTGTGGTCTCATCAGCACCTGATACAGCTGCAACATTACCTCACTGCTTTTAAACTCAATCCCTTCAGCAATGAAGAACAAATTTGTATTTGCCTTCCTAATTGTCTGTTGTACCTACAGACCAACTCTCTGTGATTCATACACAAGGACACCCAGGTCCCTTTGTATAGCAGCTGTAACTTTTTACCATTCAAGTAATAGTCCTTTTTACTGTTACTCCTATTAAAACGGATGACTTCACATTTGTTAATATTGTACTCCATCTGCCAGACCTTTGCACACACATTCAAGTATCGATGCGCCTCTGCAAAGTTTCACAGTCCTCTGCACACTGCTCTGCCACTCGTTTTAGTGTCATTTGCAAACTTTGACACACTACACATGGTCCCCAACTCCAAATCATCTATGTAAATTGTGAATAACTGGTCCTAACACTGATCCCTGAGGCAGACCACTAGTTACTGATTGCCAACCAGAATAGCACTCATTTATCCCCACTCTTTGCTTCCTGTTAGCCAACCAATCATCTATCCATGCTAATACTTTACCCATAACACCATTCATCTTTATGTTATGCAGCAGCCTCTTGTACAGCACCTTGTCGAAAGCCTTTTGGAAATCTAGGTACACCACATCTACTGGGTCCCCGTCGTCCACCATGTTTGTAATGTCTTCATAGAATTCCAAAAGATTAGTGAAGCATGACCTGCCCTTCACGAACCTATGCTGCATCTGCCCAATGGGACAATTTCTATCTAGATGCATTGCTATTTCTTCCCTGATAATAGACACAAGCATCTTCACCACAACAGAGATTAAGCTAATCGGTCTATAATTCCCCATTTTTGTCTACCACCCTTTTTCAACAGTGGCATCACATTTTCTGTTTTCCAATCTGCTGGAACTGCCCCAGAATCCAGCGCTTGATATTTCTCACAGCATCTCTTTTAGAACCCTGGGATGCATTCCATCAGACCCAGGAGACACGTCTATTCTCAGCTCCATTACCTTGCCCAACAATACCCCTTCCGTAATATTGATTGTTTCCACCTACCTTTATCTATTTGTCAGTTACTGTTATGTTACTTGTGTCTTCCACTGTGAAGACCGAGACAAAATTCCTGTTCAATGCCTCGGCCATTTCATCATATCCCATGACTAAATGCACCTTCTCATCCTCTAAAGGACCACCGTTCACTTTAGTCACTCTTTTTCATTTTTTTTTAAGATTAGATTCCCTACAGTATGGAAACATATATTTATAGAACTTTTGCTAACTGTCTTTATATTCTGTGCTAACTCATGTTCTATCTTACTTTTCTTGATAGCTCTTTTTGTGGCTTACTGTTGACCACTGAAGCTTTCCCAATCTTCTAGTTTCCCGCTGATCTGGGCCACTTTGTATGCTATCTCTTTCAAACTGATAGCCTCCCTTACTTCCTTAGACACCCATGGCAGATGGGTCAATATGTCAGGCAATAATTACACCCTCTTGTCATTGCTAGAAATTTGGTACCAACAGTGGAACTGGAGAGTGTCAGACTACAGGAAAACTTTACATCAGATGTTTTCAATAAACATGTAGTTAGTAATGGAAATAATATTTTGGATTTTAAATTTTTTTAAAAAGGCTTACAGACATCTGCAACTATTTTTCCCAAAGCTTTAGAATGTGAAATTTAACTTCCTAATCTCGCCTTAAAGTTCTTTCTATCCTTTCACTGAAGATCATAGTTTTCATTCTATGAAATTACAACATTTAAAAGGTATCTGGATGGATATATGAACAGGAAAGTTTTAGAGGGATATGGGCCCTCTATGCATGAGTGGCTTTTTGCCTGTTGACAAGTACTGAACGTAGTGCCAAAAATATGGTCTGTACTGTAAACTATGAATCTATAATTTTACCCTTTCTATCTTGGATGCAACTTTTCTCGAAATATAGAACATCATATTTACTTGTTGCATTGTTTCAACGCACAGTCTGGACATTTTCTGTAACTTCACCTGTTCCAACAAATTGTTTTGAATTCATATAAATGCTCTGCCTGTCAGAGTTTCTTGACATTCAAGAAGCACCATATTTTAAGGTTTACAGTGCATAAACTATAATAGTAAGAGCAATAAGGCCACGATTTTATTCTTTTATCATTTCTTTTGATTACTTGAATCTTTTGTTTGTACTTTGCTTCTGACTTTTCTCATTCCTCCCTCTCAGAGTCGTAGAGTCATAGAGATGTACAACACAGAAACAGACGCTTCAGTCCAACTTGTCCACACTGACCAGATATCCCAACATAATCGAGTCCCATTTGTTAGCACTTGGCCCATATCCCTCTAAAACCTTCCTGTTCATATATCCATCCAGATGCCTTTTAAATGTTGTAATTGGACCAGCCTCCGCCACTTCCTCTGGCAGCTCATTCCAAACACACACCACCCTCTGCGTGAAAGAATTGCCCCTTAGGTCTCTTTTATATCTTTCCCCTCTCACCCTAAACCTATGCCCTCTAGTTCTGGACTCCCCCACCTCAGGGAAAAATCTTTGTCTATTTATCTTATCCATGCCCCTCATAATTTTGTAAACCTCTATAAGGTCACCCCTCAGTCTCTTTGTTCAGCAACACTCCCTAGGACCTTACCATTAAGTGTATAAGTCCTGCTAAGATTTACTTTTCCAAAATGCAACACCTCACATTTAAGTAAATTAAACTCCATCTGCCACTCCTCAGCCCATTGGCCCATCTGATCAAGATCCAGTTGTAATCTGAGGTAACTTTCTTTGGCTGTCCACTATGCCTTCAATTTTGGTGTCATCCGCAAAGTTACTAACTATACCTCCTATGTTCACATCCAATCATCGGCATGGATGAGTTGGACCGAAGGGTCTGTTTCCATGCTGTACATCTCTATGCCTCTAAATCATTTATATAAATGATGAAAAGCAGTGGGCGCAGCAACGATCCTTGTGGCACTCCACTGGTCACAGGCTTCCAATCTGAAAAGCCACCTTTCACCACTACCCAGTGATTTCTACTTTGGAACCAGTTCTGTACCAAATGGTGAGTTCTCCCTGTATTCCATGAGATGTAACCTTGCTAACCAGTCTCCCATGTGGAGCTTTGTTGAACGCCTTACTGAAGTCCATATAGATCACGTCCATTGCTCTGTCCTCATCAATTCTTTTTGTTACTTCTTCAAAAAACTCAATCAAGTTTGTGAGACATGACCTCCCACGCAAAGATCGCTTTAAATAACAACAACTTGCATTTGTTCCAAGCTTTAACCTATAAAATAGTCCAAGGCATTCCATGGAAGCAAAAGCAGGACACAATTGACAGCAAGCCATATAAGGTAATATTAGCCATATTAGGAAGGTGACCAAAAGCTTGGTCAAAGAGGAAAGCTTTAAGTAGCACCCTAAAGGAGGTAACAGTGATGGAAAATCAAAGAGGTTGAGAGAGAGGATTTTGTACCTTGACAGTTGAATGGATGGATACCAACATGGGGGTACAGGAAGTGGTGGTTTTGGTGGGCGGGTTTCACAAGAAGCCTGCATTGAAAAAAATGAATGAATAAAGAGCTCTTGAAAGCAGCAAAATTGGTGAAAGGCAATGATTTTGAAGGCAGGAGCTGAACACAATAATTATTTGTGTTTGTGGAGTTTGCACATTCTCCCCATGTATGAATGGGTTTCCTCCGGGTGCTCCGGTTTCCTCCCACAGTCCAAAGATGTGCAGGTCAGGTGAATTGGCCATGCTAAATTGCCCATGGTGTTAGTTACGTTAGTCAGACGGAAATGGATCTGGGTGGGTTACTCTTCGGAGGGTTGGTGCAGACTTGTTCGGCCAGAGGGCCTGTTTCCACATTATAGGGAATCTAATCAAAGCTGAGGTGATGACACAGCATAAAGTCAGTGTAGTGTCAGTCAACACTGGAAAGAATCCTGGGTGGACAAGAATCAGAGGGTGGGTGGTAAAATTCCGCATGAGCTTCAATTTATTCAAGAATGGGTGAGGAGAGTCCAATCACACGAACCTGGAGCTAAACTTGTGGATGAGGATTTCAATGGGTCGATGGTGTGAGGCAGAGGGGGCAGACGGGCAGTGATGGATGGACGCAGGAGATACTTGAGCTGGATTTGCACTAAGAAGTTCTGCTAAGGTTACCAAGGTTTCCAATAGGTTGTTTCAGCCCAAGACAGTCGCCACCGAGAAGGATGAAATCCCTACCTAGGGAATGGAAATTGTCTTGAGGAAAAAGATATTGGCTACAGGCTTCCCATACCTCATGCCCCTTTATCCAAAATTGAGACTGGACATTTCGACAAGCAGTCAGAGCACATAGAGGCATTGAGGAGGAGGAGAGCGTAGAGATGGCATGGCGAGACAAGCATGTGAAACCTGACATTGTTTTGTTGGATAATATAATGGAGACAGATGTGGATGAGAAATGGAGAGGGGGGGGAATGATGTGAAATAAAGAAGAGAAGCCAGTGCACGAGATTCTTTGACTGAGATGGTATTGGAGAAGGATGGCATGCAAGACTGCAACGGTTTCTATGACATATTGTTGTCGGCAGTGCACTCAATAAGGGCAAACTGCTGAATATTTCCTTAACCAATCAGACTGAAATGTTATCGATGAAAAGCGCAGTGGCTGGACCAGGAAGTGCAATTTAGCATCATCAGTTCAAAGTCAAATCATGCACAGAAAGCAAAATAGAGAGAGGAACAAAGGTTGGATTAAGTGAATGAACACCAAAATGTAAATTTATAATCTCCAATAATAACTAAAATTTGATGAAATTGTGAAAGAATTTGGCAGTGATTATGACCTTTCATTATTTTGAAGGACTGGAATGAGCACAGCTTTTTCAGGGAAGTTGAGTCATCATTTATCACTGCAGCACAGAAAAATCACATTGTTCAATACATATATGGCGTGATGCCAGCTTCGTGCAGGTTACAAAAGCAAAGCAAATTTTAACAGCAACTTACAGATTTCTACATTATGGCATCTGTGCTCACCTGAAGTTACCAATGTTCACTCAATGAACAATAAGATCCTCTAATCTCACCTACATTTGTACCACAAAATCAGCCCCACTCCCCCCCTCACCCCGATATTCTTTCTCTCAGAGGTCTCTGCTGAATTCCACTGGATGAAGTTGAGAAGCAGCAGCAGCTTTAAACAACAGGGCATGAAATTTCCAATGGAAACCACATGTGGTTGTAGATACAGTCAGCCAATGAAGCTTCACGGGACCACCTGCTCCTCCTGTGCTGAATCAATTACTATTTTACTCAATTGACTTGGATCTCCATGGGGTGAGGTGGTGGGTAGGAGAGGAACAACTTGCAATTTTCTAAAAGTGCGCCAACAGCGAGGAAACAAGCAAGAATTTCATTCCCCCAATTCAATTGTACTCTTTACTAGAGGCCAGACTCAAAAGCAAACTAACTGAAAAACACCACCTGGTGTTTACCAGGACCTGTATAACTAAAGCCTGCTGAGCATCCACATCTTTACATAAAACATCCCTGTAACCTGCACAGGTGGTGTCTGCTCTAATGCATCTGCCCACCATCACAATGAGAGCTCCCTGCGTATGTGACACAATTTCCAGCACAGTGTGGATTTAATGTTGCACTGAACTTCAAATATTATGATTTTTTAGGACTGATAAAGCATTATTAGTTGATGGTTTGATTAAAGAAAATGACTTCTGCAGCTCAAAACTTTTCTTCACAGGCAAGATTCTTTAATGCATGTATAGTCACAAAGACAGCAAGCAGGTTAATGCAATTGTCCTACAAAAGCTAAAGGTAAAGTCGGCATAGTCCCATGAGACCGAAGGACTGCTTTCTCATTAGTGAGAGGCCGCCTGGTGGTGCTTTAACCTGAGGGTCACCATGTCTCAGGCATGGGGAAAAGTTGAAAAGGAGAGTCCTTCATGGTAACCTCAGTCGATGCAGGAATTGAACCCATGCCATCCAGGCAACTGAGCTAACCTGAAGAGAACTCAACTCAGCACTCTGTAGATATTTTGTTAATAAGCTGTAGTAGTGTTGTTATACATTTCTGGAGCAGGTGGGAACCTGGCCCTCCTGCCTCAAAGGTAGGAACACTACCACTACACCACAAGAGCCCCAATGCCTCAGCAGTTTGGATCCATTATTCATGGAGACATTTAGGTATTTAAGGAATTCAAGAATAAAGATAACCAGATTAGGCCTGGCTTCTCAGACTGAGCTAAGAGGAAAGACTGCACAAACATTAAAGAGCGTCACACCACGTGATTGACCCAACAGTCAATACTGTCAACAGCACAGAGAACTGAATCCTGAGCACTATTTCCAAATACCCATCAGAGGTTTGCAATGGAGGACAGGTTTGACATTGATGTCAAGAAGCACATCATTAACTCAGCTCCTTCGGCAGCACCTTCCAAACACATGACCTCTACCACCTTGAAGGACAAGGCAACAAGGCAACAGGCTGCTTCCCAATAATATCTCCCCCAAAGCCACAGAGCATATTGACTTAGCCATTCCTTCACTGTCACTAGGTCAAAACCCTTGAACTACCTCACTAACTGGAATGACTACAGGTATACCTATACTAGATAGATTGCAGCAGCTCATTGCCACCTTAAGAAGAGCAATTAGGATGGGCAAGAAATGCTGGATTAACAAGAATGGCCACATCCTGTGAATGATTTAAATGAACACATAGGGTGTTCAGTAGTGTACTGGATTTTAGTTTGGATAAGTGAACAACAACTTGGTATTCTTATCGTGTTTTCATGTTATAAAACAAACCAATAACTTCACAGAAGCATTACCAAACAATATTTGGCAATGAAAGGAAAGGAAGTCATTTAATGTGTGATGAGTTATTGTGGGTGAGAGAGAAACTGTCAACTTTTCTGGGCACACAACCCATGTTGCATTGAATAGCTTTCCTTGAATATGACAAATCTATGACATTGCAATGGCACAGACATCTGTTCAATTAGTTTTCCTTTAAGGTTATCGATCTGGACACAGCAATAACCTTGCCTGAGTTGTCAACATTTATCTCAGGTGTCTATCGCAAAAACAATTCTGTATTGCAGTCTTACAGTTGAGAATCCAACTTTATTTCCATCACACAGATATTCTCGAATCTCTCTTGCACTAATCGCCTGTCATTGATGTGTGTTGGAAGGTTTTGCAAGGTGATGCTCAATACTTCTGGCCATGTTATGAATACACCTTCTTCAGCTAAGTCCTGCAGTGGGACTTGATCCTGGAGCGCCTAACTCAAAAGCAAAAACTCTATCCTCAGTGCCACATGGCATCCTGTAGCGTTCTCAAAATCGAATCAACTTCTATTGCATGGAGGATATGGGCTAACTTGGTAATAAACTGAGAACATGTAATCACAAGTGCATTAAAATTCACAACTCATTCCCTAAACAGGGCAGTGGACAAAGACACTGTTCTGTGTGGATAAGCTACATCCTCAGCGCACATGGAGAAATAGCGAGCCTTGCTCTGCATAACGGCAGAGGTGAAAATAGCCTCTCAAAATTCCACCAGAGGGACTGCTGCTGTATCATTTACACATGCATGCATCAAAAACCAACACCAGCAACAATTGGCAATATAAATGCAGGGTTAAAAATTTAAGCATCACTGAAATCTACCCAAAGTCAATATATTTAATCATCGCAGTTCTCACACAGATTACAAAACCTCTGTTTCCGTGGATGTAACAACGAAGCAGAGCTACATTTTTACTCTCTTCTACACTGAGCTGTTTATGTGACACTGAACCAGGAAACGTGAGATTATTGTGGCTCTTATTCTACCTTCAAACCTCTTTTGGTTTTTAGAAGTTCTTTGTATGCAAAAGAGATCAGGCTCTTTCCTTATTATACGAGATAAAATTCCTTAATTTTTGAAAGACACATTGTGATTTTAATAATGTATGACATGTGTTTTGCTGTGGTTTCTCCATAATTTAACAACCTCAAAAAGCTGCAAAAGTCTGTGAATATTTAAATCTTGCTGACATTAGTACACCACAGAAAGAGGGTGAAAAGGAGTTCACAGTTCTCTACTCTCTGGGAGCATTTTGTGTTCCTGAAGGTGAAGCTAGGTTATGCCAGTGGAGGGATACTCCCCTCGCCAAGCGCAATCATTTCAAACATTTCAGGTCAGAGAGCTATTGGTTGCAGATTACTGTTGCCCTTCCCAGTTACGTGCTTCAGTGCCTACTTCAGAAACAGCCTGAACACACCTGTGTGGCACCTTGCCAGTTCCCACGGCTACCTGTGGCCTCTCTGAATAAGTTTGCCAATTTACTACAATGCATGCTCAATTAAGAAAATTGGGCTATGTCTATCAGGAAATGAACAGTCACTGCCCAAACACATGCCATATAGAAAAGAGAAAGAGGGGAAGAAAGAGGTAACAAACAGTAAATGGTGGAGAAACTCAACAGATCTGCAGGATCTGCAAAGAGAGATGTAAAATTAACATTTCAAGTCCAATGTGACACTCTCTCAGAGCTCAAAGCAAATGAAAGGACCTGCCTGTGACATAATTAGCTACAGCAGGTGCATATTTTAACCTTTATGATTGTAACACTAGATGTGACTAACAGGGGAGGTGATGGTCTCATGCTGTTATCACTAGACTGTTAATCCAGCAACCTCGGTAATGTAGCAGCAAATTCCTGCAGATGTTGGTATCTGTACTAAAACAAAAAATGCTGGAAATCACAGAGGGTCAGGCAGCGTCCATGAAGAAAGAGCAAGCTAACATTTCCAATCGAGATGACCCTTCATCAGAGCTCTATTGTATAAACGACTGGCTGATGTTCATGGTGTAAGAAACTATTATACTCATTAAATGCCATTTATATTTATGTAATAGTAGAGCTTTTGAGGCTCAATCTTTAGTCAGGGCGTAACTGATCCATGAGAAATGTTGAGTTTAAATCCTACCATCGCCCACTGTCTTGCAGCCTGTTTACTGGTTACAGAACTAATAGGTGTGTCTGAACCCACCAACCCCGCTGGCAAAACTAGCCAAAAACAGCCATTAAAGGATTATTACTATTCTGTACAGACATGAGGAACTGAACAGCCACCTTTGAATAAGTGGATTTGGCACCAAAGCACATTTGACTTCATCAGCGAGTGGGTCAGTAAGGAGTGCTTTGGAACGTTTTGGCCAAAAGTTGAGGTGTCACGAGACTGACTATTACTCAAGTACAGACAGTTCCTTACATCTGTTCAAATGATGCTGTTCTCTGTTGGAGCAATAAACACTAATTGCAAGTTGGAAAGTTTGAGGCCTCTCTGAATGTAGCAATACATACATAAACTGGTGGAGTTGTCTTACATAGTAACAACACTGAGAGTACATTCCAGAGTGGAAAATAAATGATTTAATTGGGGCAGGAAATACATCATTTTTCAATATTTTTATGATCGATTATTGTGTATCTTCTGTTATTTATACTTCCGAGGACCATGTGAGTTATCATGAAGGACTCTCCTTCCCAAACTCTCCCCTTGCCTGAAGTGTGACCCTCA
This sequence comes from Chiloscyllium plagiosum, assembly GCF_004010195.1. Lineage (NCBI taxonomy): Eukaryota > Metazoa > Chordata > Chondrichthyes > Orectolobiformes > Hemiscylliidae > Chiloscyllium > Chiloscyllium plagiosum. The sequence goes on along the minus strand of NC_057733.1, from coordinate 38,475,668 downwards.
AGTTAAAACACCACCAGTTGCCTCTTGCTCATGAGAGAGCATCCCTATCATCTAGTAAGACTGTGGTGACTTTATCTTTTACATTTCTCAACTCTTGATCACGATCAGGGCCCAATACATACAGCCCAGACACTATGTAGACATCTCAAACTCAGCTGCTAATAGCAGCTTCAAAGCTGTGCATCAGATCTCCAGGCTACACTGGAATAACCACAGCATTTTATGTGCATCCCACACCTCTAACATACAGAGTCCAAGCAGCTTTAGCTCAACATTATAAGGAGACATGATGGCACAACACATCTAACCACTTACTGAGGCCTCTGATAGTGCATTTGTCAAATTTAGTACAATTCATCTATGAGGCTATAAACATGAGTCTAAAGGAATAAGAAGGGAAATCACTAGAGAAACTCAACAGGTCTGGCCACCTCTGCAGAGGGAGATAGAACATGACAGCTTTTATGCTTTTCTGAAAAGGGATGGGTTCAGGTAGAAAAAGATAGGGGAAAGAATAACAGGTCACAATCAAAATCCTGGAGGTTACCATTGATCATGAACCCAATTGGACTCACCACATAAACACAGTGGCTAAAAGAGCAGTTAAGAATATTGCTGCAAGTAACTCACCACCCGACTAGCCAAAGCGTTTTCACCAGCTACTAATCAGGAATGTGAAGGAATATTCTCCACTTGCCTGAATGGGTGCAACTCCAACAGCACTCAAGCAGCTTGACACTGATGAGGACAAAGCAGTCAGCTTCACTACTTCTACATCTACATCCACTCCTTCCACCATCAGCAGGGTGCAGTATCTATAAGATGCATTGCAAAATAATCACCAAAGATCCTGAGAAAGCACTTTCCAAATCCACAATCACTAGAAGGACAAGGGCAGCAGATACATGGGCATACAGCCACCTGCAAGTTCCCCTCTAAACCACACACCATCTGACTTGGAAATATATCACCATTTCTTCACTGTCACAAGGTCAAAATCCTGGAATTCCCTCCCTAAGGGCATTATGAGTCAACCTACTGTAAATGGACTTTAGTAATTGAAGAAGACAGCTCACACCGCCTTCTCCAGGGCAACTGGGGACAGGCAATAAATGCTGGCCAACCAGCGATGACTAAATCCATGAATCAAAAAAAATGTTTTTCAGATGTTTCTGAATGACGGCAATGTCCGTCAAAACCCTTCCCTGCTTGGAGCATCTATCATCAGCACCCAGCACTCCCACATCAGGGATAACATGGTCCGTTACAGAGTAAACCTAATCCACAAAGTAGTTAATCATAGCCACAGAAAAGCACACTGTGATCTGATAGTGACTCATACGTTGTGCTGTGGTCTGAGAAACCTTGGTTTGACTCAAAGTCACACTTCATTTGTTCTACTCTTTGAAAGGGCGGTGGAAACAACTTCAATGCTGATTTTAAAAAGGAAATCGGATCGATACTTGAAACAATAAGATTTACAGCGCTGCAGGAAAGGAACAAGTAAGTTGGACAAATCAGACAGGCTTACAAAAGAGCCAACATAGACAAGATGGGCTGTACAGCCTTTTGTGATGGTAGATTTTATTGACAGTGTTTTCTATCATCTATTATTATCTCAGTTTCATAAACATATTAGTCAACAACTATTAAGTCAATACTCGGAACAAGATTTTAAAACCATGGTGACTTCAGTTAATTGCTGTCAAACCGCAAGCTGTAGTTCCCATACTCTCACGTGGAAGGTTTAAATTTAGTCAAACAAGGAATTAGAAATATTCAAGTCTGAACAAACACTGTGGGCCAATTCCCATCAACAATATCTAAATTTAAAGAATCTGACATCATTTGGGACAAGAAAACAATTGGTGCAGAAAGGAAGTTGTTCGATATCTGGACACAGCATACAAATTGGATCATTTTCACATATTTTCAGAGCTGGTACAATTAATTTACAACAGTCATTCACCCTCGGGAATTAGAATGCATAACAATGTGTAGATTACAGCTTTATATAATAATTGAGAGAGTTAGAAAAAAAAGTAAAAACTGACCTCAGTCAACGACCGACATCAAGGGTAACTCAATATATCACTGGCAAGAGATCCAGTCATAGAGTGTCATAGAATCCTACAGCACAGAGACATGCCCTTTGGCCCAAACTGGTCCATGCCGACAAAGATGTCCACCTATGCTAACCCCATCTCCCTGCACTTGACCCATATCCTTTTAAATCTTTCCTACCCATGTATTTATCTAAATGCCTTTTAAATGTTGTTAATGTACTTGCCTCAACAACTTCCACCAACACCTCATTCCATATGCGTATCATCCTCTCTGTAAAAAAGTTGCCTCTCAGGTTCTCTTTTATTCTTTCCCCTCTAACAATAAACTGATGCCCTCTAATCCTTGATTCCACAACCCTGGGAAAAAGACTGAGTGCATTCATCCTATCCATGCCTCTCATGATCTTATACACCCCTCTATAAGATCCCTCCTCAGTCTCCTACACTCTAAAGGGTCTTAGCTTGTCCAACCTCTCCCTATAACTCAGACTGTTGAGTCTAGGCAACATCCTTTCAATTTCTTCTGCACTCTTTCCTGTTTAATAACTTCCTTCCTATAGCAAGGTGACTAAAACTGAACACAATACTCCAAGTACGGCCTCACCAATGTCGTGTACAACTTCCCAACTTCCATACTCAATACCGTGACTGATGAAGGTCATTGTGCCAAAAGCCTGCTTCACTGCCCTGTCTACCTGTGATTCCACCTTCAGAGAACCGTGCACGTAAACTCAAAGGTCTCTCCGTTCCACTACACTTCTGCCATAAAACCTCTAGCTTGATTTGACTTTCCAAAATGCAAGACTTCACACTTATCTATTGGGCATTTCTCAACCTACTTCCCAAGCTGATCAAGGTCCTGCGGCAATTTCTGACAACCTTGCTCACTGTCAACAATACCACCTATTTTAGTGTCATCTGCAAACATATTAATCACACCACACATAGTCTAGTTCAGAACTTTGGATTCCTGAGTCAAATTGTTTGTCCTTTGGAGGAAAGTGCGTATTTTGTTTTTGACTCCAACAAAGGTCAATCTGTCAAAGTCATGATTTTGTATAATCATGAGTTAGTAGCCTCTCATGTGGCAGGGTAAATATCAAATATCTTGCCTACTATGTGTTAAAAACACTTAACTTCTGTATTTCTCTACCATGGAAAATAAACTTTATGATCATCCAATGTCTGCTTTAATATCAAAGTGAAAACAAACCTTATATTTCATGGAACAACCTTTCAGTTCACTCGTTCCCTGCCTTGCACTATCTCAACAACATGAGGTAACCAACAGTGTCTCAAACTAAGGCAAATTCTGCCATAATGTACATAACAGACTCAGTCAGAAACAATAAAAAGGAGTGCCAAGTACTTAAGACTGTATCTATTGTGTAAATTTAGGACTGCACAATTTATATGTTGCTTGTCGTGACTAGTTCTCGCTAAATAAATATTTGAAAATGCAACTGACTATTCAGTTTTAGCCTGACTGTAATGAATGAATGGTAGGGTACTTTTGAGCTGCACGCTGGAGATCCCATGTGGTTATAGAGTAATTTTCAATCCTTGTACTCACAACACACATCAAGGTGCAGGTTTCAGTTCAATGGAAACTTGATAACATAGAAATTAGCTGTGGACATAAGGTCAACATTCCCAAAATTGGACCCATTCCTGCCATTGGAACATTGAAATCAAGTACAAAGCTGATCAGAAAAGTCTACTGTAATAGCAAGATATTTGGGTATCAGTAACTCCCATAGGCAATTCAAGATGATCAAGATAACCAGCACAACTTCAAATAGTATGCCAATTCTCAAAGATTTTAAACCACTAAAACCTTGGAAGAGTATCACGAGGGCACTCTTGTGATGATTTTATGGTTGCTTTTTGACAGACTGAGTCCAAGAATGCACTTTATGTGAAATTGTTGAGAGTTTAACATTGTGTGCTCAAGACACTTGAGACCAAGAACAGCTGTGGTTGAACATTTGACTTCACTTAGTCTCTCTCAAGGATAACAACCCAAAATAAGCTTTCATCTCTCAGTCCACTTCCCAGACGTAAAAACAGATTTTTGTTTTAATTCGCTGCATTATCCCAATGTCCTTAGAACTCCATTTCAAACACATTTGAGGTGAAGAAAGTACCTCTCCCACCAAAGTTCCACTACACCAGGACAGCTGATATCAGGTGGTCAAGATCCATAAATGAAGACTTGGCCCTTCAATCTTCTAACTTGCTAACACACACAACAAGCCACACTATCTATACGGTCTTGAAGATATTGTATTGGGAGCTTAGCATGTGGCCAAGTGCAGGTACAAGCTCGCAACACACACAGCATTACACAACAGACTATTTGTAAGTGTCCCCGGCAGAATGGGATATTTTGCTCTTTGCTGGATTACTGTTGCATTTATTTATCACTCATGTTTACAGCGTGGTGTAATATTTATCCTTCAATTATGTAGACACTTTTCTGCATCTCAATGTTTACTGTTCCTCTGGTCTGATAGCAACATGAGGGAAAAGTTCAAGTAGCACTCAACTGAACTGTTGTGCTGGTTGCTTTGACAGCCAGGAAGCTCTCCTGCAGACAGAAATGCACATTTTCACAGCACAATTGCTTTTCTCCCAAGAAGTAGCAACATAACCTGGTACACAACTATGCAGGTACACAAAGAGGAGGGAGAGACAGCAGACCCTTAAAGACCTGGGCAAAATTATTTTATTCGTAGTGTAAGAGAAAGAAGTGCTAAATTTCTAATGAACATTTTGTCTTGAACCAATTAAATTAGCAAGAGACCAAAAAGGTCAATACAGGTTATGAACAAGGTCAACCGAAAGAAGTTGCGTGCAAGGTATGTACAACAGCTCGACATGACAAAAGCTGCTGGGCATTGAATTGCAGAAAGCTCAACTCGACCTATATAACAACAAAACATTTTTAAATTCAGCAAGTCCTTAGTCTCCATAAGTTACATATATCCAGCTCTCATATATATTCAATCCGGGCGGTCGTTTGGCTGGATGACTGGTTTGCAATGCAGAGTGATGCTAACAGCAAAGGTTCAATTCCTGCACTGGATTAGGTTCCCATGAAGATTTTCTCTTTTCAACCTCTCCCCTCACCTGAGGCATGGTGACCTCAAGCTCAAACAGTGGGAATTAACCCACTGCCCCACTGAGAGCCAACACAATGATATCAGTATAAGGCTAAGAAATTGCAGTAGTTGCTCTCTGGATCACTCACATGGCCAAAAGCATCAAAACATGCGCACGGAGGGACTAGGCAAATTTTTAACAGCATAGTGAATGTTTAACAGCATAGTGATGCCAAACATCTCTGACCTGAAACATTCACTTTACGGTTGTGGAACGTCTTTACTTCATGATCTATTTAATGATGGACATTTTTCTAAAAAAACATTCACCAACTTTATGTTCTTTTATCTTTCTTTTTCTCAATCTTAAAGTTTTTCCCACTCAAATCTTTATTTCACGTTCTGTACATGATTTGAATCTATTTTACACTTCCTGATTTAGATTCCACAGATCTCAGTAACTGGTTAAACAGCATGTCCATTTCCTGCCGTGCTCACAGACTCAGCATCTCCGCTGTAGTGGGCATCACATTAGTCAGAAAATCTATCCTGAAAAGACTGCTGAATGACAGCTGCCTCTTCCCTGCTGAGGACATTATATTGGCTCATGAAAAAGACAATGGCACAACACAGCAGCTCAATTCGCCTAAAGGGTGATAGAAGAGAGCTTGCTGAGAGAAGAGAGTTAAACAGGAAAAAAAGATGAAACTGATGGGAGCCCATGTAGATAAGATATCCTCTCATGCCTCTTGTGCTCTGTGGCAGACATTAACAATGGAACACAACTGTAGAAAGTGCGTCTGGAAGTGAGGTCAAGGAGTTTTCAGAATTTTAACATTTCTTTGACAACCATGTACCTACTTCTGAAGACTTCTGGCTGAAAACAGCTTTTTACTTAAAACATAATTGAATCGAAATTTCTCTCAGACTGAGTTATAAGGAGGGGCTTGACAGGCTGGCACTTTTTTTTCCCTTAAGCTACAGAGGCTGAGGGCTGAGAGGTTTATAAAATCATGAGGTGCATGGATAGGGTAAATGGCCAAAGTCTTTTCCTTAGAATGCAGGAGTCCAAAATGAAAGGCCATAGGTTTACCGTGAGAGAGAAAAGATTTAAAAGAGAGAGGGGCTACATTTGCACAGAGAGCATGGTGAGTGTATGGAAGGAGCTGCCAGAGGAAGTGATAGAGGCAGCTACAATCGCAACATGTAGAAGACATTTAGACAGGTAAATCGATATAAAGTTCAGAGGGATGAGGGTCAAACAAGGATAAATAGGACTAGTTCAGTTTAGGAGACCTGGTCGGCATGGACAAGTTGGGCCGAAGGATCTGATTCTGTGCTGTATGACTCCATGACTCTATGACAGTAGTGTGAAACAGGCAGGCTCAGACCAATTGGCTGATATATGCATCACCTGAGATTTAGTGCCATTGTGCCAGCAGCACTTCAAGAAAAAAATCAATCAAATGTTTGAGCTGAGTGACCGCAAATGAGTGTTGAGCATGTAGATCAGTCAGGTGCTTAAAAGTGATCACCAGGCCAGCCACAGTCTGGCCAATCCCGTCAGAGGTCATTCAATGTGCTGGCTGGTTTACAAAGGGCCAGTTATGAAAGAGTCACGATACTTCACAGGTGTTAAGATACTAGATCTAGAGCGCACATCAAGCACCCAGTGTGCCTTTGGAAGCTGTTTGGTAGCTACACGTCATTGCAAAACATATGTTTCTGTGTCAGTCTGCTTTGGAAAGATTAAGGGAAGGGTCATCACTGAGGGTCATCCACCGCCTCCAACCTCATAGTCCCACAACCCGCACCGCCCGTTTCTACCACCTGCCCAAAATCCACAAACCTGACTGCCCCGGCCGACCCATTGTCTCAGCCTGCTCCTGCCCCACCGAACTCACCTCTGCATACCTCGACACGGTCCTGTCCCCCTTAGTCCAAGAACTCCCCACCTACATTCGGGACACCACCCACACCCTCCACCTCCTCCATGATTTTCGCTTCGCCAGTCCCCAACGCCTTATCTTCACCATGGACATCCAGAACCCTGTACACCTCCATCCCCCATCACGAAGGACTCAAAGCCCTCCGCTTCTTCCTTTCCCGCCATACCAACCAGTACCCTTCCACTAACACCCTCCTTCGACTGACTGAACTGGTCCTCACTCTGAACAACTTCTCTTTCCAATCCTCCCACTTCCTCCAAACCAAAGGAGTAGCCATGGGCACCCGCATGGGCCCCAGCTATGCCTGCCTCTTCATCGGATATGTGGAAC
>NC_057733.1:38374076-38467406 GCF_004010195.1 Chiloscyllium plagiosum | reverse complement strand
ATGAGGAAAGTGTGCCAAGCAGGCTAAGATAAAAGGTAGGGAGGAGGGACTTGGGGAGGGGCGTTGGAAAAGTTCCACCTATCGCATTTCCAACGCCCCTCCCCCAAGTCTCTCCTCCCTACCTTTTATCTTAGCCTGCTTGGCACACTTTCCTCATTCCTGAAGAAGGGCTCATGCCCGAAACATCGATTCTCCTGCTCCTCGGACGCTGTTTGACCTGCTGCGCTTTTCCAGCAACACATTTTCAGCACTGAGGGTCCCAATGTCAACACAGAATCTATGAAAATCTGCTTTAAAGAGCAACAGTGGAACAACCCACACATATTTTCATTTGCATAAACTCAGCGTTAGTAATGTGAACTTAGGTTTTATGACAAATTGTTGAATTTAAGGGCACAAACTAATTGTGCAAAACTGATTTACTGTTGACTTTTGCTTTTCCTAATTTTGTTTTTAATTTGGACCTGCAATATTAAAGAGGTGTTCCAGATAGTTATTCACAATAAACATCAGTAAACTTGGGAATCGTAAACAGCAGCTCAGCAGCCCATTTGATGTCTCTCCTGATTTTTATTTTCAATATGTCACTATCACTCTGTTAACACTGAAACACAAAGTTAGAACTTAGAATCATAGAAATGCTATAGTGCAGAAAAGGCCATTCCGCCCATCGAGTCTGCACCGACCCTCCAAAGAGCATCCCATCCAGACCCAGACCCTACCTTACTCTGTAATTCCACATTTACCATAGCTAACCCACCTTCCTATACGTCTTTGGACTGCGGGAGGAAACCAGAGCGTTCAGAAGAAACCCATGCAGACACGGGGAGAACATGCAAACTCCACACTGACAGTCTCCCGAAGCTGGAATCGAACATAGGTCCCTGGTGTTGTGAGGCAACTGTGCTAACCACTGAGCCACTGTCCTTCTCCAACATCCATAACAAACATGTACATTGTTTACGAGGGTCACTCCAATTTGCAGATTCCATTGTACATTCTCCATGGAAACACCTCAGCCAATCAGAGCCCACTTGACAACCAATGAACTTTTTTTTTCCTTATGTAGCTTTTGCTCCCTCAACACCTGACCATTCTAGCACGTGTCCTGATGAGTGCAAGATGAAAAACTTCTGAAGCATGTGTTTTTTTCAAACGAGAGAAAGAGTGGTTTGTGTGGGAAATGAACTTTCTGAGGAAGTGGTGGATATGGGTACAATTACAACATTTAAAAGACATTTGGATAGATACATGAATTGGAAAGGTTTGGAGGGATATAGCCCAGTTGCAGGCAGGTGGAACGAGTTTGGGATTATGTTCAGCATGGAATGGTTGGACCAAAGGGCCTGTTTCCATGCTCTATGTGTCTATGATTATGACTCTATTACTAAGATACTTGTTAGTCAATAATCCAAAAGCATCGCAGTGCTTCAATGATGTTGTAGGTGGCAAAAGCGAAATTTAAAAGCTGACCACCAATCTTGAAACGCAATTGCTTTGACAATTTTTTTTTTCATCAAATTCAATATTGGCCCACTTTGCAGGAATAGCTTAAGTACCAACATCTCTCAGTTCTTGTTGCTAACCCTTGCTAGCCCTCACTGCAAAGAGTGTGCACAGTTTTGCGCTCACTATTTAGCAAGAGGTGTAAATGCATTGGAGGCAGTTCAGAAGAGGTTTACAAGATTGTGACCTGGAATGAGACTAAACATGAGACAGACTGGACTTATTTTCACGAGAGTTCAGACAAGTGTGGTGTGATTTGATTGAAAAGTATCGACAAGATGGAAGTTGAAAGGATGCTTACTCACGTGACTAAGTCCAGATGGGTTAGCACTATTCTTATAGGACAGGGATGAGGGGATTTATTTTCTCTCAGTGGGTTGTGCAACTTTGGAGCTCTCTGCCTCAGAAGGAGGTGGAGGCAGGGTCATTGAATATTTTTATGGTGAAAGTGATAAGAGTTTCATCAGGCAAGAGAGTCAAAGGTTTGAGGGGGGAGGGGGTGCGGTAAATGTGAAAGAGGAATATGATAAACAAACAGATCAGCCATAATTCTTTTTAAAGGCAGAGCAGGATTCAGGCACCAAGTGTTCCACCTCTGCTCCTAATTCGTATGTTTGTGTCATGCACAATTAAAAACAATAAATGGCTTTGTTTCCTAAGTTTAATCCAACAATAATTTAGTGGCACATCATTTCATTTAAGTTCTTATACATTGTATAATAATATCTAAAAAGCCTTGTTGGGTACAACAAGAGATAATGGACTGTCAATTTCCACTTCGTACAATATTGAAGAAACAATGAGCTCCCCAGCTTCTGAAATGTTTATTCTGTTGTTGGGAATCAGGGTGAGATAAGCCAACAAGCTGATAGGTGCACATGTCTTTAATTTTAATCTCTGTGTATTTCCCAATCCAGCAGCCAATTGTGATGAGAAGTTCATAGGTTTTCAGAGCACTGTCATTTTGATTAAAGTGTGGTTGATTTTCACAACTGTCACTGTTAAAACATAAAGAGATTCTGAGATAGGATTTACATGCATTTGGAAAGGCACAAACTGATTAGAGATAGTTAGCATGGGAGACTGTCTCACAAATTTGATTGAGTTTTTTGATGAGGTTACCAAGAAGACAGATGAAGGCAGCGCGGCAGACGTTGTCTATATGGAGTTTAACAAGGCCTTCAATAAGGTTCATATGGGAGATTGATTAATAAAGTTAGATCACATGGGATACAGGAAGAGATAGCCAACTCGATGCAAAATTGGCTTGGTGGCAGAAGAGAGAGGGTGGTGGTAGAGGGCTGTTATTCAGACTGGAGACTGTGACCAGAGATGGAGGATCAGTTCTGGGTCCACTGTTGTTTGTGATTTATAACAACAATTTGGACAAGAACATAAGAGGTATGGTTAGTAAGTTTGCGGATGGCACCAAAACTGGTGGTATAGTCAACAGTAAAGAAGGCTGCCTAAGAGTATAAAGAGATTTTGATCAGATGGGTCAATGTGCCAAGAAGTGGCAGATGGAATTTAATTTAGATAAATACAAGGTGTTGCATTTTGGAAAGATAAATCTGGATAAGACTTACACAGTTATTGATAGGGCCTTGGGGAGAGCTGTTGAACAGAGGGACTTAGGGGTGCAGATTCATAGTTCCTTGAAAGTGGCATCACAGATAGACAGAGTGAAGAAGATGGCTTTTGGTACACTTGTCAGAGCATTGAGTACAGGAGTTGACATGTCATGCTGTGGCTCTACAGGACATAGACAAGGCCACTTATGGAATACTGCGTACAATTCTGGCCACCCCGGTCTAGGAAGGATGTTGTTAAACTAGAAAGGGTGCAGAAACATTTACAAGGATGTTGCTGGAACTGGACAGCTTGAATTATAAGGAGAGATGGATAGACTGAAACATTTTTCATTGAAACATTGGAGGCTGAGGACTCCCCGACCCCAGAGGGCATAGGTTTAGGGTGAGAGGGGAAAGATATAAAAGAGACCTAAGAGGCAACCTTTTCACGCAGAGGGTGGTATGTATATGGAATGAGCTGCCAGTGGATGTGGTGGAGGCTGGGACAATTGCAACATTTAAGAGGCATCTGGATAGGTATATGAATAGGAAGGGTTTGGAGGGATATGGGCCAGGTGCTGGCAGGTGGGACTAGTTTGGGTTGGGATATCTAGTCGGCATGGATGGGTTGGACCGAAGGGTCTGTTTCCATGCTGTACATCTCTATGACTTTAAGATCCTCCCGATATAAAGGAGACCAGAATTAATACAGCATGGAAACAGATCCTTTGGCCCAACTCATTCCTGATGAAGGGCTTTTGCCCGAAACGTCGATTTCGAAGCTCCTTGGATGCTGCCTGAACTGCTGTGCTCTTCCAGCACCACTAATCCAGAATCTGATTTCCAGCATCTGCAGTCAATGTTTTTACCAACTCATCCATGCCCAACAGGTTTCCTAAACTGAGCTAGTCCCATTTGCCTATGTTTGGTCCATATTTCTCTAAGTCTTTCCTCTTCATGTGCCCGTCCACATGTCTTTTAAATGTCGTAAATATACTTCCCTCTACCACTTCCTTTGGTAGCTCATTCCATACATGCACCACCCTCAGTGGGAAAAAGTTGCCCCTCAGATCTTGTGAAACTTAAAAAGGTTCAGAAAAGATTTACAAGAATGTTGCCAGGGTTGGAGGATTTGAGCTCGAGGGAGAGGCTGTCTAGGGCTGTCTTCCCTGGAGCATTGGAGGCTGAGGGATGATGTTATAGAGATTTGTGAAATCATAAGGGGCATGGATAGGGTAAATAGACAAGGTCTTTTTCATGGGGTGGGGGAGTCTAGAACTAGAGGGCATAGGTTTAGGGTGAGAGGGGAAAGGTATAAAAGGGACCTAAGGGGCAACTTTTTCACGCAGAGAGTGGTACGTGTATGGAATGAGCTGCCAGAGGAAGTGGTGGAGGCTGGTACAATAACAGCATTTAAAAGGCATCCGGATGGGTATATGAATATGAAGGGTTTAGAGGGATATAGGCCAAATGCTGGCAAATGGGACTAGATTAGGTTGGGATATCTGGGCAGCATGGAGAAGTTGGACCAAAGGGTCTGTTTCCATGTTGTACATCTCTGTGACTCTATGATAAGATAGATACATGCAAAGCCCACCAGGAAAGATTTCTGTCTTTTTCAATTATCCCAGACAAACTCCCCTTGTTTTTCCAATCCCCAAAAGATATTGGGACCCAAACTGCTCATTTTAACTACTGTGAAGATTTTGTTTAGATCAATGCAATGAAACATTTTACTCAACACCTCTGGAGCAGGTGAAACTTGAACCTAGACTTCCTTGTTCAAAGGTAAGGACTCTAAAACCTTACCTTTGTAACATGGTCTGTTTCCGTGCTGTACATTTCTACGACTCTATGACTCTATGAGTCTAAATGGATTTTGTGCTCTGGAGAAATAGAGAGATTAGCAATCAGGAGGCTAGCCAAAGTTAGCATCTCCAAATTTGTCAGCATTCGATTCCCCTCAAGAAGAAGTAATTAAACAAAAGAAAAATCAGCTTCAACACATCCTAGGATAGTGCCAGTTATACTCACATTCCTCAAGAGACACAGGCCTAACTCACTGAGAGAGTAATTCTACTCCAGATTTTAAAAATTAATCATTAACTAATTCCACAAAAACCTCCTTAATGACTGCTGACAATCCCAGTGGAAGTGATCTGTCTGCAATCAGACAGCAGGTTTACAAGACAAAGTATTTAACTGTGAAGTTCCACTCCCCCTTGTGTACTGCTGCAAAATCAATTCCAATATCATTGCAGTACCATCTGCTGATATAATTTATATTTCTGAACTTGAAATTATAGTAGTCCGAACCTTGTCCATCATGAATATATGATTCTAAAATTAAAAGGATGTGCAGTGACTTTGTGAGATGCCCCAGAATGGACAGTAGAAAGGATTGGCATTTTGAGATTGATTCAACTTTAATGCCAATGTTCATAGCTGCACACTATAGACATTTAGACAATCACCCTAGCAACCTGATTGCAGCATTCATTAGCGCAAAAGTCATTTTTTCACAGTTTGGTAACACACCATAAACCCTCGAATCAATTCCCCTGTGTTTTTTTTTGCAAAATAAACTAAATTAGATTCTTTTCTCAAAACAAACCGAGAGTACTACCAATAAAAATCCAAAGCAGAAATATGATAAGCATTTCAAGCACATTCCACGTCCTACTTCTAAAGTACAAACAGATTGAAAATATTTGTTGCGCTCCTTGCTATCACTAAGTCAACGTGTTTTTGCATAAGCACTGTTTGTAAACTGTAAAGACAGCCACAGAATGGCCTCACTTGCTACTGTGCATTACAGTACTGCACTGCAAGGCTGTGATACACCAAGGTCCCTGCCCAACTTACACGTCAGGAGGAAGGTTTCAAGCTACAACCCCTTTACCTCAGAGGCTAAAGAGCTATTGCAGAAGTTACACCAAAACAGAACAAACACTAAAATAAGGCAAAAGGATTAGCTCTGGATCCATAACAATGCAGGGCCTGTCAGATTTGATCAGGTACTTGGATCTGTTTTATTTGTTCAATGCTACCTTTTATTTCCTACCAGATATACCCAGATAAGATGGTACTAGGTGTGGGCTGCACGGTGGCTCAGTAGTTAGCACTGCTGCCTCACATTGCCAGGGATTCGGGTTCGATTCTACACTCGTGTGACTGTGTGAAATTTGCACATTTGCAGGTTTCCTGCATGTGCTCTGGTTTCCTCCCACAGTCCAAAGATGTGCAGGTTAGGTGGATTGGCCATGGGAAATGCAGAGTTACAGGGATAGCATAGAGGAGAGGGTCTGGGTAGGATGCTTTGTTGGAGGGTTGATATGGACTCGATGGGCCATTTCCCTAATGTAGTGATTCTACGCTCCTAATAGCTGCAATCCTGATGGATTATTCCCACAAAGATGTTGGGTTACCCAATACCGTTTAAAGCCGACTCTCACAGAAGGTCTGTTATTCTACTGGTTTGTTTCTCCACTGCGGACAATCCAGCTTTCTCCAAGTTATACATCAGCTGGAGCAAGGCAAGGAGATCTAATTTCCATGTTGATATGCCCACCCAATGTTAAAGAGTTAACAAGGGAAGAGAACAGCTCACTCCTTACCAGTGATGAGATGGTAATACAATCCAAAATAATCGTTTTCATGTCACTCAGATTCATTCAACTTTCACAGGCACTGTGTCTGAAAGTCTGGTGTTGGAAATCTCAAATCTCATGTGTGTAACAAAGGGTGCGGAGACATTTGACATGAACATTTACCTGTTCACTTACCAAATGTGTTATTGTTAAACAATTCAATCAATAACTGGGAGGCATCATGGAGCTGAGTCATTAACTCTCTAACTTTTCTTTCAAAGCGCTGTTGTGCAGAAAGTCAGAAGTCTCAAGACACCAGGTTTTTGTCCAACAGGTTTATTTGAAATCACAAGCTTTCAGAATGCAGCTCCTTTTCCAGATGATCACTACATTAGGGAAGCAACCCACCGAGCCCTTAGCAACTCTCCAAAAAAGCATCCCATGCAGACCCTCAGATGATGGAGCAGCAGCACTTGCGATTTCAGATAAACCCGTTGGGCCATAACCTGGTGTCTTGTGACTTCTGACTTTGTCTACCCCAGGCCAACACCGGCACCTCCACATCATTGTTGTGAAGAAGCAATAGCAGAACACCCAGGACAAGTACTCTGTGAGGTGTAGATGTTCAATCTCAGGAATTGGTACCAACAAGTCTCTTGGGGAAGGGGAGAACTTGAAACAAGGCTCAAAATAATGTGATTTAAACAGCTACAACTGCATTGAAATAAAGCAGTCACTGCTCATTGGTGAAATTCCGAGGTCACCATTTCAGGATTGGGCATTAAATCAGGAACTTTTCTCTCAATGTTAAGGGTCAGATTGTTTCATTCTCACTGTATTTCCCCACCATCTCATCACTACTCCAGCTTTCTCCAAGTTATACATCAGCCGGAGCAAGGCAATGAGATTCAATTTCTATGTTGATATGCCGACCCAACGTTAAAGAATTCACAAGGGAAGAGGACAGCTCACTCCTTACCAGTGATGAGATGGTAATACAATGCAAAATAATCGTTTTTGGGAAATTTCCACAGTTCCAACTTCAATTCTGAGTAAGAGCCATTCCAGACTTGAAACGCTTTGTATCTCCACAAACACTGTCAGGCTTTTTGAGTTTCTCCAATACTTTCAGTTTCTATTTGACATACTACCGTCTCAGGAATATGAATCTCAGATGGAAAGCAAGAGAGGGCAAGACCAGAAGCCTTAAGTGCCTTAGGGACAAATACTTAGATGTGCACATGCTAAATGGCAAATGGTAGGGGGTGAAACGAGAGGCACAAACTTCCAAACCTCAGAGCTCCCAATGCTCAGATTCAGCAGCGACCACACGAGGATATGGTGACATGCAGAACAAATGATTAGGAGCCACAGTCATTTCAGTGTCATGGTGTTTGAATTTGTTTTATTATTGAGTATACCCACCTGAGGGAGTGGATAGGAATACTGGGCCCTCTTGTTGCACAGTGATAGTGTCTCTATCCCAGGACCTAGAGGCCCAGGTTCAAGTTCCATCTGCTCCTGAGATGTGTAATAACATCTCTGCACAGCTTGATTAGAACAATATCGGAATATTGGTAGTTGAGGATGGCCTACCAACCATCTTACTCTCCTTGTAAATAGGAAAACAGCAACTTTCCCGTGGAATGGACAAGTAGGTAAACTGGCCATTTTGCAAGGCACCCAAGCGTGATATGGACGGGAATTACACATTCTGCAATAGGTACTGTTGCAGGTCACCTTCCTCATCATGATATGGATTCTGAAAATGTACCTGCAGCACAAATATTCTTGTCACTGCATCAAGAAGCCCTAATATAGGCAATGACCTAGTACAGGTGTAAATGTCTCAGCAATAAAGAATGCCCATTACCAATGATGCAAACTGTCCTGGTTTCTCATTGACAGAAGGTGATGAAAATTCAATATGGCAAATACAGGCTTGTTGAATTTTAGGGGAAAGGCCCAGACACAGGAAGGAGCAACACAATAAATATTTCCCATCACAGTTAGACTGTGACTTCATAGGGTGCTATGATTTAATTTCCATTCTCGTGACCAAAATGTAACCCTGTCAGTCAACACGTCCTGAATGGCACTTGACTACTTTGCATGCATCAGACTTGAAATTGCATCAACACAAATCTGTTCTTAAGCCTTGGTTCACAAAGTTAAATTTACACTTTTGAAATGCACGTGTACCTAGGCACAGTGAAAATCTTTGCCTTGCAAACAATACAGGCGGATCACAGAGGTAAGTAGCATACTTAGTAAGTAATAGGTAAACAGCAGCAAAAAACAAAACCACAGGTACAGGCGAATGTTAAGAGTTTGTGAGTCCATTCAGTATTCTAACAACAGTAGGTAGAAACTGTTCCAAAATCGGCTGATGCTTGTGTTCAGGCTTCTGTACCTTCTCGCCGATGGTAGAGGTTGTAGAAAACACTGCCAGGGTTGGACGGATCTTTGAGAATGCTGGCGACCTTTCCTTGACAGCGGGCCTGGTAGATGGATTCTATAGATGGGAGGTTGGCCTTTCTGATTGTCCAGGCCGAGTTCACCACTCTCTGTAAACGTCTCTGATCTTGAATAGTACAGTTGCCATACCAGGTAGTGAAACATCCAGACAGAATGCACCTATAAAGTTGGCAAGGGTATTCGCCATCATGCCAAATTTCCTCAGCTGCCTGAAGAAGAGGAGGCTTTGTTGGGCCTTTGTAAGCAGTGTGTCGACATGAAGAGTCCAAGAAAGTTTGCTGGGGATGACCACTCCCAGGAGCTTGACACTCTCCACTCGTTCTACCTCTGTACTGTTTAATGTGTAGTGGGTCATGAGTAACATTCAGCTGAAAGTCAGTAATGAGTTCCTTGGTTTTGCCGGCATTGAGAGCTAGGTTGTTCTCAGTCACCATTTTTCCAGGTCTTACATCTCCCATCTGTAGTCTGTTTCATCTGAGATTTGATGGACTATGATGGTGTTATCAGCAAACTTGAAATGGCACTAGTCTGGTATTTGGCGATGCAGTCATGGGTATACAGTGAGTACAGTAGGGGACTGAGTGCACACCCAAGGGGGCCCCAGTGTTGAGAGTTAGAGGATGAAATATTGTCCCTAATCTTCACTGATTGTGGCCAGTAGGTCAGGAAATTGAGGATCCCAGTTGCAGAGAATGGGGTTTAGTCCGAGATCACAAAGTTTAGTAACAGTCTCGAGGCGATAATAGTGTTGAAGGCTGAACTGTAGTCAATGAGTAGGATTCTTATATAGTTGTTCTTGGTGTCAAGATGTTCTAGGGACGAGTGAAGGGCAAGTGATATGTCATCTGATGTGGATCTGTTGGTCCGATAGGCATAGTAGAGTGGGTCAAGAGTAATGGGGAGGCTGGAGTTGTTTAACGCCATGACCACCGAAGTTAGGGCCACTGGGCGGTAGTCATTGAGACATGCTGTATGAGCCTTCTTAGGCACAGAGATGATGTTGGCCCTCTTGAAACAGGCAGGGACAGTGGTCTGCTGCAGGGAGAGGTTGAAGATGTCCAAGAAGTTCTCTGCCAGTTGATCTGCACATGCTCTGAGTGCACGGCCTGGTACGCCGTCTGGTCCCATCACTTTCCTTGGATTCTCACAAGGAAAACTGATCTGACCTCTGATGCAGTGACTGGTGGGATAGGTTCGTCAGGACTTGTTGGAATAGGTGTTACCTCTCCACCGAAATTCTGCTCAAATCGAACATAGAAGACATTGAGACTACCTGGGAGGGATATGTTTTCCATACTTTTCAAATTTATACTGTGCACGGAGTGCAATAACAGATTTCGTGCGTTTTCTTGAAAACCTTTCAGCGTTTTAAAACTATATTGTTCCGTCTACCGTGCAGTTAAATCTAATTATTTTCCATAAATGTTGGGATTTGCCAACAGCATGTTACACTGAGAGTTCTGTTCCAGAAATCAATACCCAGCTCTCGCCTCAGCTGCATACTGTACTAATTGACAGCTCAAAATGACTGAAGCACAATAATAACGCTGGCCAATGTGGCCTCACCGTGCTACCCTCCACAACGGCTGAAATGTCATACTAATAAATGGTGATGCTTCTGTGCGGGATACAGGAAGGCTACTTGAACTCATCTTCAATTTAATTCTGTGCGGTTTAAAGTGAAGCCACAATGTACTTTTTATAACTGCCACCAGCCATATGATTTTGCTGCAAACTTAAATATCATTAACACAGCACTTCTGTTTTAATGAGCGAGAGGGAGATATCCGGTAATAAACTGCAGTGTAAAATGTAACCATACCATCTCAATTAGCAAAGATCAGGCTTCATCCCAGGTCTAAATTTATCGATTAGAGGAATTAAAAGGTTGTCCCAACAGACTTGGGAACACATTTTCAACCACTGCTGAGAATGGATGCTACTCACTCTCTGGGTTATCAGGAATTCTTGGTCAAACTTAGTTCATCCATATTAAAACACGTGCACCTGCTTATGAAGTTTCTGCAAAACATGTCATCAATTCAACTTAGTAGATGAACAGGAAATGGGCCATTTCATTCACCTGCTCCATAAAGATACATTTTGGGATAATAAATGTTGATAGATTGGAAGCAGCCGAGGGTACAAAAGGTTACAGTCAAGTTGGGGAACTGACATTTACTTCCGTTCCTATCAGACTAGCTAAGCAGTTAATATTACTGCAAGAAAGATTGTTCTGCAGTAATAATTTAAAGCGACTAAAAAAAGGTGAATTTTACGTCCTAACTGAAGAGCACAAGAACTAGCAAAATGTGTCGCAATTTTCTGAACGTGGGTCAGGTGTTGATATTCAGGGTCTAACCTTTCTACACTCTACCAATAATGAGGATCCACAGTAATGCTGCAGTTATAAGTGTTGACAACGGAACTATCTGAAATAAAGGAGGAGTTTCATGTCACGTATCTCCAAAGTTAGATCAAGCCACCATAAAATTAGGGACGAGGATAAGTTGCCTTTTATGATGTGTATGTCTGTGAGACAGCAATCATCTGAGTCCTGAGTCATTGCATCAGGTGTTTGTCAGGTTTGTGTCCTACAGCCAACGATTTTTGATTACTTCATCAATAAACTTCCAATCCTAAGGTCAGCATTGAACATTGGAGATGTTCAAGATTCCACAGTGCTCAGCCTTGGGCTGCTGCGTAGTAAGTGACATTCCTACCACACAAATCACTTTCACTTTTCATTCAATGACATTACCATTGTTAAATACTCCAGATCAACAGCCTGGGTTCCCCATTGACTTGAAGCTTTTCTCCCCCTATATTCAATCACACGATGAGAGTGTCACTGGCAGCATTTATTGCCCATCCCTAATTGCCCTGAGAACATTGCTATGGGTCTGGAATCACATGTAGGCCAGACCAGGTTAAGAATGGCAGATTCTCTTCCTTAAAAAGGGCATTAGTGAACAATGGATTTATAGTAGTCATTAGATTCTTAATTCCAGATATTTATTGAATTCAAATTCCAGCATCTGCCATGGAGGCATTCGAACCCAGAATATTGTATAGTACTCTGGATTAACAATCCAGCGACAGTGCCACTCAGTCATCGACTCTCCTGAGTTTAACTGGACCATTCAACACAATAATTCAGCATGTTTGAATGCTTTAAAATGAATAATCAAATGCTTTCATTATGCGGTAAAGTACCAGGAGCAAACTTTTGAAAGAAACATCTGAACCTTTTACAATATCTATTGACATTTCAATCTCTGACCCAGTACCATATCAGACAGCAACAGTGAAATCAATTACTGCTGTATATATTTGACCAATAAAGTAAGAAGGTACAGTTAGTTTCAAATGAATTCTTGAGAAATGATTGAAAATTGGAATGATTCATTTTACCAGAGGATAGGAGTGCAGCATTTGACTTTTAAAGGTCACTAATTAAAAACAAAATGTGTTGATTTAGTCGAACTCAAAGCTTCATCGTCACCATATGTTCTTCGTTCAGAGGGTCAGATTAAGTCCTCATGAAATGGTGACAAATTTTAAAAATGTATTTATTAAATGCATCACTAGCTAGTTTCAGAGTTGTTAAACTACTTTTGGAATGTCTTAAACTTCTCAAAAAAAATGACTAGAGAAATGAAACACTTAATAACAAAGGTCAAATTTCACCAGCATGAACATGATTTACTTTTTTAAAAATTCAAGCACTTCAGCTCAAAACGTCAAACTATAGAGTCAAACTGTAGTGAATGGCCAATGATATATTTTCTAACCGTGTGAGATTGAATTGAGCTTCCAGCTCCCTATTCAGGCAAGTATTAAAAATATCCACCACACAGAGCACAGCAGATTTTATGAGTTTCCTTCCTTCAGTTAACAGCAAAATAAATCTGACTGCCTTATCTTTTATTACATTGCTGTATTTGGCTGCATACCTTGTTCGAAGAAATCATTTTGATAAGCACTTGGACATATTTCTAACACCTGGCAAGACATAATACAAATAAATATAGACTATACATATGTTACATGCACTATCTTACTTTATCCAATAGTCTCACTCAAAAAAAACTGAGGATGCTGGAAATCAGAACAAAAACAGGCATTTCTGAAAAAAACAAAGTAGGTCCAATAGCATCTGTGGAGAGAAAGCAGGGTTAATGTCTCGGGTCTATCTGAAGAAGGGTTACCGGACCCAAAATGTGAACTTTGCTTTCTCTCCACAGATACTGCCACTGCCCAGTTTTTCCACCAATTTCTGTTTTTGAGTCTCACTCATTTGTTATTCCCTGTGGCTCTGCAAGCATATTTTTCAAGTGTTTATCCAACTCCATTTTGAAAGTTATTATTGAATGTCCTTCTGTTGTTCTTTCAGGCAGTTCATTCCAGCTCTTTGAGTTATTTTCCTGTTGCTCGAGCTCCTTTGTCAACTACTTCTGATAACTGCTTATTGATGCTTCTGTGACTGAAATCAATGTCTCCATAGTTACCCTTCATAATTCTGATCGCTGCATTCAAATCTCTTCTTTGCTCCAAAGACAATAATTTGAGTTGCACACTGTCAGTTCACTATAATAATGTACAATGGCAAACATACAGGACCAGATCAAATGCATTGGGACAGAATAGTCATAGACCTTTTACACAAATGTCACTGAAGCACACCCTAACAATACACCTGTACGTACCAAGTTGAGGAATGCCAGTACTGGGAATTTTCTGCAACTTGCAACCAAGTGCCACCATCAAGCAATTCCAAGTCTCCAGATCCAGTATAAAGCAATCAAATGCCAGGTCAGCAAACTTTCCTCTGCCTATTGTTGTTCAAGCGACGGGCCTTAAACCCAACATCAGGAAAGTAGCAGCTCCACCTGCGATTTTGTGAATCTTCCATTACCAATTACTCGGTATAACTTTTTTTAAAAATCTAAATTGGTTGGAGATTGTGCCTAAATTACTACAATCATACAACTGTCTCATGTACACACTTTCCATTACTATATTACACACACTATTTTGTTACAACTATATTCCAGGAACTAAGAAATCCAACGACTGCTTACCAGCACACATCAAACAGATGATGGATATGTCACTTGGCATTGGTTCAATAGAAGTTACGTTTTTGAATTGGTAAATGTACTTAGAGTCAGTTGTGCACTATATAAGTAAAAGGTAAATCCGCCACAGTCCCAGAGCACTGCTCTCTCATTAGAGAGAGACAATTCATTAGAGAGGTGGTGGTTTAAACTGAGTGTCACCACATCTCAGGCAAGGAGCAACCTTGAGAAGGTGGACGCTCCATGGCAACCTCAGCAGTGTGGGAACTGAACCCACATTATTGGCATCACTCTGAATCACAAACCAGCCATCCAGCCACCTGAGCTAACCAACCTATGACTAGTGGAGTGCCACAGGGATCAATTATTTACAATAAGTGGACTGTAGCAATTCAAGAAGGCAGCTCACCAGCACCTTCCCAAGGGCAACTAGGAATAAGCCATAAATGCTGGCCAGCCAGCAGCGCCTATATCCTACAAAATGAATAAATGTAAAATATATAATACATTAATGACTTGAATGAGGAAAATGAATGTACTATGGCCAAGTTTGTGGATAAAATAGATGGAAGGCAAGTGATGAAAATGACACAAAGGCTGCAGAAGTATATAGACAGGGTATGAGAGTGGACAAAAACTTGGAAGATGGAATATAATGTGGGAAACATATGGCTCTGCATTTTGGGTGGAAGAATACAGGAATTGATTACATTTAAATGGGGAAAGACAACACAAAGCTACAGCACAGAGAGATTTGGGAGGCTGCATGCATAAAACACAACAGGCTAGCATACAAGTTCAGCAGGTAATAGGAAAAGCAACTGGAACTCTGGCCTTCATTTCCAGAGGAATGGAGTATAAAATAGAAAGGTCCTTTTAAAATTATAGAAGGCACTAATGAAGCCTCCACTGGAATACAGCTGGGTTAATGTGGGAGGGGTGAATCATGACAGTCAGTAACACCCTGGCTTCAATCAAGACACGGACTATTATAGCTGGCATGTTTACTCAATATGACTAGGTCACAGATGGGCTGCGTAGAAAGGTGGGGCAGTTCAAAGCCAATGGAGTTGACAGAGAAGGCTAAGCAGAAGGGATTGTACATTTGAATGCTCAGAAACGATAAGAGGCAGAGCTTGAGACTCAGTGCATGAGGAGTGACCGCTGTTTCCTTCCATCGTGCTGTCAATAACAAGTGGGCAATGGAGCTGAAAACAGCTGCCACCAAACCCATAATGAGCAGGGTAAGCATTTGCTTCACTAAGGGAGATGGCTTCAACTTCAAGCAATGTGAGACCTTTCAAGGGACAACAGCATTACAGACACACCCATACAGTTCAGGTGAAAGACAACTACAAACACTACATGCTGAGTGACCTTGGGCATTAACCTACTCTGTGGACTACAAGTCCTGGCTCCAAACACACCTGAGGAGCAGGAGAATCGACGTTTCGGGCATAAGCCCTTCTTCAAGAATGAGGAAGGTGTGCCAAGCAGGCTAAGATAAAAGGTAGTTTCACCTCCTTCCACCTATCGCATTCCCAACGCCCCTCCCCCAAGTCCCTCCTCCCTACCTTTTATCTTAGCCTGCTTGGCACACCTTCCTCATTCCTGAAGAAGGGCTTCTGCCCGAAATGTTGATTCTCCTGCTCCTTGGATGCTGCCTGACCTGCTGCGCTTTTCCAGCAACATATTTTTCAGCTCTGATCTCCAGCATCTGCAGTCCTCACTTTCTCCAAACACACCTGACCACCTCGTGCAGTTTGGGGAATCAATGCTATTGACTTTCTCCGTACATTGCTGGGCATTTCTCTGGATTATTGAGACTGCACTGATCCAGGTAGCGAACTTGAACAGGCTGGTGTCCTGGCCTCCTCTGTCAGCCCTGGGCAAGAAACAGGATGGCCCTCTATTTCACTATCCAATCCAACAGTACCTTCGAGTCTGCAAACAGCATGCCAATTCACCCTTACCTGCCATATCCATGGAAAATAAATAAATTGAACCGTGCAAGGCATGATCGTGAAATGACCGCGACTGACCAGGTGCACATTGGCCCTTTAAATACGATGTCAGTGCCAGAATGTCCTGACAGTGCTAAACACTTCCTTCTATGTCAAGGGGGGGGAACTGGACAGGCATGGAATTTATTTAATAAGGTGAGTTTGGGACAATACCATGAGAAACTTCACTTGGTACTGTGGAGAGAAACCTTCCATGAAACACAAAAATGGCACTTGGCAGATTTACAGTAATACGCAACCCTATGTAGAGATCAGCTGTTTGCATATGAAGGGTGGATTCTGGAAAAATGCCTCAACAGAAAGTTAGAATAGCAAAGAACACAATGTTCCAGATTAATCCCAATTTGATTCAAGTTATTTGTCATTTCTTCATCAAAACTTGAGGTTTTTAATGTCATAAATTAAAAGCTTGGAATGTTAACAACATCAGTTGATTGAATTATTAGGACTATAAAATTGTCAATTTACTGAAATGTTGTGACATTTTCTCAAACATTGTACTTTTATTTCCTTTTTCTTTGTCACAAGCTTCTATCTGCATTTAAAAGAGAGAACTTAGTGTGTGTGTGATAATTTACTTCAAGCTTTTTCTATTCTGCTATGAGTTAGCTGTTTCAATGGATTCTACTTCTTGACTCACAAGACTCCTTTACAATATTTCCTGAACCCCAGGTTAAACAATCTGTGATCAAAAATACTTTATGATATAAAAAGACAAAGGAAAACTAGACAGTTAAGGAGACTTCGTAGAATGGCCTGTCAGTGGAAAAAACAACTTAGTTGTGTTATCAATAAACAGAGAGCATTGGTAATATATTAATATTGCAGTCAGACTCCACAAATCCATTTAACATACTGGCACTCTATTTGAGTCAAATTTGCAATATCTCAGTGATCAGTTTCAATGTGGATTTCAATTGAAGAAAATTGTAAAGGTAGACTTCAAAACTGAATAGGACAGGCTCTAAACTCACTTGTCTTAGTGCTAAACTCGATAAATACAATTCTGTATCATATGGAAATCTGAGTGGGGTCCCTCTAGCTCATGTCACTCATTCAATCAATATTCATAAGAATTCAACATCTTAATACAATAAACGTTCTTTCAATCTCTTGCATATTGCAGAGATTATGGTTTTCCACTTTGATTCTTCAAATAAGATATATTAGAATGCTTTAAGAAAAAGCATTCAATGTTGCTTACTGTATAAACGTCTTGTTTGAGGTTCACTGCTGTGTATACACAGCCCATTCTCAAGTGTGCTCCATCAAGACTGGCACTCCAGCCTTCCTGGAATATCACAAGATCTATTTTTCATCAGTTACAAATAGGAGATATCAAGAGTTTTTAATATGACCACTTCTGGTTAAAGAAAGAAGTGGGATCAGTCAGATGGATGGCTTCCAACTATGGATCCCACAAACAATGAGACTTGAAATTCAATAATTCAAACAATTTCTTGATCAAACATTCTGATCCCTAGCAAGATATTATAACAGAGTCACAGTCAATAAATGCCTCTGTAGCCAATATATGTAAAGACAACTCTTAACACAGCAACAAATGACTCATTCCACTATGCTCAGAGTGCAGTTGATGTACAAATCCACAGCTTTTACTCACTGGTTGCACGTGAGTTACAGCATAACTGCTGTTCTGTGGGTGGAGAGAGGTGATCTGGGTCATAGAATCAGGATATGGGTTGACCATTTAGAATGAAGATAAAGAGAAACATTTTTTCTCTTCAGTGTATGAATCTGTGGATTTCTCTAGTTTCTTCGAGACTGAGACCAATAAGTGTTTAGGACATTGAGACATCAAAGAAGTTGGGGTAGGGTGGGATGATAGAGTTGAGAAAGATCATTAGTGATCTGTTGAATACATTGAGTAGGCTCAAGAGACTTTTGGGACTAAAGATGCTCGCACATGCTTCTTACATTCTCAGGACCAGGTTTCTGGAAAATAAGAATCGCATCACAAAATTACTCTTTCAATAACTCAGTGATAAAATTAAAACAGAAAATAGTGCAGAAACTCAGCAGCTCTTGCAATGTCTGAAGACAAAATCAGCTCCAGTATACATGGTTCTTCTTTGGAGTAGGAGTTATTTCAGACTCAAAACATTAACTATTGCTCTCTCTCTCAGGCAACCGGCATCCGAGACTAAATTAATCTAATCCCAATTGCCAGCATTTGGCCCATATCCCTCCAAATCCTTCCTATTCAAATACCCATCCAGAGTCCTTTTAAATGTAGTAACTGAGAAAGACAGAATCACCTATCACAAACAGATTTAATCATATTTATGAGAGGTCCTGGCCACACATTTTTAAAACACATATTCAACTTGGGGTAGTAATAAATCACACTCTCCCAGATGCCTTTAGTATTTCTCATACAATCAGCAGATTGAGGTAACCAGGCCATGCGTCCCAGATACCACAGAGATTACCATACTTTGCTCTCAGTTGACTCATGGTGAAGCCTCAAGCCTAAGTTATAGAGATCAAGATATTTAATCAGTGCTGAATAACTAATCTCATGGAAGGAAGGGTCATAACGTTCAAAGTGGCCACAGTGATCTGCACCAGGAAAGGGAAAATAGGTATAGTCAGTGACTACTCTCCAGTCTGAGTGTGCAGAGACACAAGGCAAGGGTAGAATCCATCTTAGCTTTATCCACCTACCCAAACACAGCAAGACTTAGACAACATTCAGGCTTGGCCTGATAAATGGCAAGTAACATTCACAGTACATAACTGCCAGGCAATAACCTTCTCCAACAAGAGAGAATCTAAACACCATCAATTACATTAATATTGCTGACTCTATCACTAAACCACCCTGGGTGTTACCAATGAGCAGACTTTGAACCAAACCAGCCACATAAACATTGTGGTCACAAGAATAGATCAGAGGCTAAGAATCCTGCATCAAGCATTGCACCTCCTGACTCAAAGTCTGTCCCCCAGCTACAAAGCAAAAGTCAGGAATACGATGGAAAACTCCCCACTTCCCTAGAAGGGTGAAGCAACAGTGAAGAAGCAATAACCACAGACAAGTCAAAGCAACCCATGTGACTGACATCCCATCTCATGCCTTCAATATTTACTCCCTCCACCACCAATACAGTGATTGCCATCTCCAAAATGCAGGGCAGCAACTTATCACAGATGCTTAAAACAAACTTTCCAAACCTGAGATCTCCACCATCTAGAAGGACTAGACAGCAGATGCATGGGAAGACCATCGCCTACAAATTCCCCTCCAAGCCACACATCATCCTGACTTGGAACTCTGTTGGTATTCCCTCCCACTCCACCGAGGATATGCAGGTCATTGGACTCATCCACCGCCAAACCACAACAACCCGACGGTCGGAGGAGGAGCGTCTTATCTTCCGACTGGGAACCCTCCAACCGCAGGGGATGAACTTGGACTTCACCAGTTTCTTCATCCCCCCTCCCCCCACCTTGTCTCAGCCGGATCCTTCCAGCCCGGCACCGCCTTCCTGACCTGCAGTCTTCTTCTTGACCTCTCCGCCTCCACCCTACTCCGACCTATCACCCTCACCTTGACCTCTTTCCACCTATCACATTTCCAACTCCCCTCCTCCAAGTCCCTCCTCCCTACCTTTTATCTTCTCCTGCTGAACACTCTCTGCTCATTCCTGAAGAAGGGCCTGTGCCCGAAACGTCGAATCTCCTGTTCCCTGGATGCTGCCTGACCTGCTGTGCTGTTCCAGCAATAAAGTTTCAACTGGTATTCCCTCATTGTCACTTGTCAATATACTGGAACTCCCTCCTCAACAGCAGTGCATGTGCATACACCCTATGAACTGAAGTGGCTCAATAAGGCAGTTCAACACCGCCTTCTCAAGGACAATCAGAAATGGACAATGAATGCTGTGATGCCCACATCCTATGAATGAATTAAAAGGTTTTCCTTTGGCAGGAACAAGACTAAAAGTATCCGTCTCCAAGTGGCCACCATCAATGCTGCTGTAGACTGAGACACTTATGTCATACAGAAATACTTCAATCCCAGTCCTCCCAGATTTTATCACGTAATAATGGTTTTGCTGCCTTGTTGCAATTATCATTGCTATCCATGTTTCCATCTGGTGCAGTAAATGGTGCTGGTAGAGTAAACGTCTTTAGGAAAGTAAAGTAAATCTAACAGTCACCTTAGATCTCAAAAAAGCAGAGTGAATGACCATTATAAAACCAGCAGAAAAAAGTATGTCTGCTTTTAAAAGCTTTGGAAGTCATTAACATGGGTTCAAGCAATAGGATCTTCCTGTATGGTGAGTAAAATATTTCATCCATTTATCTAACTAAAATGAAATTCATGGGAATATTATGACAGGCCATGAATATTTCTGCTGACATTAGACAAATACTGACACATGAACTGCAGATGACTGGCCCTTAGCATCTTTCACTGCAGTCTGTTTCCTCTATGAAATCATCAAGGAAGAAGCATCAATCAGCTCCCAGTGCTTCTCTAAGCTGCTGAATAAACAACTTTTTCTACACTTGATAAATTATTTGTATAAAAAAAATCCACTTTGTCATATTCGTGGATTAAAATGATCACAACATGCTACAATCAGTTTGTTCCCAGCAGTAATTACTGAAATATTCTCCCCTTTCCATATCATCACCCGTTGAAATGCCACAGCTAATTTCTACAGATAATGAAGCAGCACTGCTTTGTTTGTGTTTGTTGGCCCAAAGCTTGCTTAAGATTCATTACTCCATATAAATACACCCATTCCTCTGAATAGCAAAAATTTCAACACTTCAACATTATTAGGCTACAGATTGAAATAATTCACTTTTCCTGAATGCTCCTCAAACAGAGTGGAAACAAAGAGAATGTCTGGCTGCCTCAATAAATCCATCTCTTTCACCTTCTATTCTGATCACAGGAATGAAGTGTCCAACTGCAGCGATTTCTAATAATCATTTTGGCATTTGCGAGCTGCTTGAGTAGGATAATTAAAGATAATTGGAGTGAGTTAGAAAAAGAAACTTAAAGGTTTTACAAAATAAATTGAACCAACTAATGCACTTTAAAGAGATTTTAATTTCTGCTTTGGTGAAAATTTGGGTACTAACCCTTCATGACTTCTAATCAAGTAAATATACAACCATAGGAAAGAATGGAAGACAGCT
The DNA here is from genome assembly GCF_004010195.1 of Chiloscyllium plagiosum. Taxonomy (NCBI): domain Eukaryota; kingdom Metazoa; phylum Chordata; class Chondrichthyes; order Orectolobiformes; family Hemiscylliidae; genus Chiloscyllium; species Chiloscyllium plagiosum. Next base: position 38,445,975 of record NC_057733.1, on the reverse strand, counting down.
TCAATGTTATGGCTTATCTATATATCAAGTTATTCATTAAACATTATGCTCCAAAACCCATATTTCAACTCAGTTTTTCCTTTATTTCCCTGCATTTCTTAAAGAACTTGGTTGAGACAATTGCACCTCATTAATCTAGAATCAAATTATTAATTCAGGGTGAGGTCTGATTGCTTGTCCATGGCCCAAATACATCTTTGGGTTTTTATGGTTTCTTTACCTCTCGTGTTCACAATAACTGCAATCCATTACAGCTATTCATGGAACTCCCAAGGAACACTGCCTCCGAGACCCTTTCCTGTACCCTGGACCACTTCTCTCCTTCCAACACATCCTGAAAACCCTGACACTCCATTTCTCTTGCAGGACACTGAATTGCCAACTTTCTCTTCAGTTCCCATCCCATGCCTACTCAAACAGAATTACTTAACAGTACAGTATAGCAGTTACCGTGTATTGTAAAGGTCTCTTTGTTCCATTTACAGGTATCTCAAACTAGTTTTTATTCCCTCTGTACAACTCATGTCAGCCTCACAAACCAAGCTGGAGGACCCAGGCCTTTTTCCGAGCTGGATCTTCTGGAGATTTCTGTGAATCCTTGTTGAGGGTGCGAAAAAATTCAGTCCCTGGTCATTCTGAATAAGAACAGCCTTTTTAACTTTATAAAACCAACAAACACAGCTATAGTCAACATTATAACATTTGCTAGGACTAGACTTTGAGATGCTAGACTTTGGGAGATCACATGTTAAGGAAAAGTACACATTTAATGGCAGAACTCTGAACATCACTGACGTGCAGAGGGATCTGGGGGTTCAACTCCATAGGTTCCTGAAAGTGGACTGCAGAGTGGTGAAGAAGGCATATCGCATGCTTGCCTTTATTGGTCAGGGAACTGAGTATAAGAGTTGAAGTTACAGTTTATAAGACATTGGTTCGGCCACCCCTCTAGTATTACATTCAATTTGATGTCATATTACAGAAAGGATGTGGAGGCCTTTGAGAGGGTGAAGAAGTAGATTTCCAGAATGTGGCCTGGATTAGAAGGTCTGAGCTATAAGGAGAGGCTAGAAAAACTCAGGTTGTTTTCTGGAGCGGCAGAGGCTAAGGGGAGGCTTGATAGAAGTCTATATAATTATGAGATGCACTGATAGGGTTGATGGTCAGAATTTTTTTCCCCAGAGTCGAAATGTCTAATACAAGGAAATGCATTTAAGGTGAGAGGGGAAAAGATCAAAGGAAATGTGAGGGGCAAGTTTTTACATAGACAATGGTAGGAGTCTGGAACGTGCTGCCAGGGGGTGGTAGTGGAGGCAGATATGATAGGGGCATTTAAGTGACTTCTGGATAAGCACATAAATATGCAAGTAATGGAGGGATACGGAACAAGAGCAGGCAGAAAGGATTCGTTAAATTTGGCCTCATGTTCGGCACAAGATTGTGGGCCAAAGGGCCTGTTCCTGTGTTGTTTGGTTCTACGTTCTAAGTTGTGCACCATTTTTTTTTAAATTATATTTGAACACAATCTCTATTTTTGCTCATCTTTGTGACAATCTTGCACTATGAACCCGAATGCAAATAATCAAAGCCTAGACCAGAAGAAAGGTCACTGGACCTGACGTGTTAACCCTGCTTTCTCTGCACAGACCCTGCCAGATCTGCTGATGCTTTATAGCAATTGCTGATTTTGTTTCTGATTTCCAGCATCCGCAGTCCTTTGGGTTTTTTGTTTGCTTAATCAAAGCCCTGGAGCGTTTTTGAAATCTGAAATACAACACTTCAGAATAACAAGTTTGATGACAATATCAACATTACAAGTATGTCTATGAATGAAGAGCTTGCACAACATCACGTCAGATACTTCAAGTACGCCACTGTGGCACATTTATTGTAATGGTTCTATTCATCTCCTAGAGGGAAATATCAATAAAACATGATGGCAGTGTTATACCAATGTAAGCACTTAATATATCATATGAAAACACATGAAACGAATCATTAAACAGGAACATGATCTTTTCATCCTCTAACCTCACAATAACTGTCTGTTTCCAACAGAATAAATGCTCTGCTGTGGTTGGGTGAAATGGCTGATGACCTATACTAATACGCTAAGTGTGGATGGTGAAGCTCCTTCCAAATTCCCTCAGGACACGACATCAGTACGAGCAGGGAAAATAGAGTCATAGAGAGGTACAGAACATGAACAGACCCTTCAGTCCAACTCATCCATGCCAACCAGATATCCGAAACGATTCTAATCCCATTTGCCAGCATTTGTCTGATCTCCCACTAAACCCTTCCTATTCATGTACACAGGGCAATTCCCAAATAAGTTGCTCAGGAGAAAACTATCTGGCCCACTCAGCAGACAGGGAGGTCGGTTTTAACTGCTCTGCCCCATTTGTCTGACAAACAGGTTGCAGCATCAGCAAGGAGACAACCAGGAACCAGTGAGAGAAACACCACTCCTGAGCAGAGCCTGAAGGTGGTGGGGCAGTGATATTTCTGTTCTTGCTTATTCAGCATCACATTTCAGGTCAGGATAGTATGATTACACCAAACCTTCTTTGTCCCCCATACAATGCCTTAGACAGAACAAATAAAATCGAAACATACTGATACATAAACAGAAAATGCTGAAACTTTGTGATAGATCAATGCTTCATGAAGGAAAAGCAAGGTCAACTATAAAATTATCTCATCTCGTTATAGGTTTTTTGAAGAAGCATTGTTTGACATAGAGCCATACAGCATAGAAACAGACCCTTCAGTCCAATCAAACCATGCTGAGCAAACTAAACTAGTCCCACCCACCTCCTCCTGGCCCATATGCCTCCAATCCTTTCCTATTGATGTACTTACCTAAGTGTCTTTTAAACATTGCACCTGTGCCCTCATTCACCATTTCATCAGGAAGTTTGCAAACCACCCTTTGTGTAAAAAACGTTGCCCCTATATCTTTTATAAAATCTCTCTCCTCTCACCTTAAAAATATATCCCCTAATCTTGCACTCCCCAATCCTATGGAAAATACATCTACCATTAGCCTTATCTATACCTGTCATGATCCTACACTCCAGTGAAAAAAGTCCCAGCCTTTCTTTATAACTCAAACCTTTCATACCCAGCAACATCATGGTTAATATCTTCTGAACCTTCTCTAGCTTTTAATCAGGTGACTAGAACTGGACACAGTAGCCCAGAAGAGGCCTCATCAATATAGTAACAGAGGGGGGAACTTTCCACTCTTCAGTCTAAGCTTAGTGGAATGAATGTCACTGCCACATGGGACCAGGTTGGTTTTTCTTGCATGATTATGGAGTCCGCAGTTTATAATATGGGAATGCATGCAGAGCTCAGTACAGAAAGTTCCTTTTCCCTTCTGTTCTTGAATAAAGTTGACAAATGAGTGACATTGCACGAGGGTGGCAGCAGCCCTCCCACATCCTCCCTCCTCCAATACTGAGCATTTGGCATTGCTCTGTTGGCTTCACAAGGTTCACCTTTCATGACTCCAAGCTCCCCCCGCCACATTCTGCGCGACTCTGTGCCTCAGTTTCCTGACAGCTGCACTACAGCATTTACTCTCACATTGCTCTAGTGGTGCGCAAAGCCTACAGTCTCCCCAAATGCCTGTTACCTCGGATTGGTAACACAAGCAATAGGAACAGAAGTAGGACATCTGGCCCCAAAAGCAATCTCCACTATTCAATAAGATCATGACTGATTCGTTTACTGTTCAGAAATCCGTCTTTGCCTTAAAAACTTTCAACGATGAAGCCTCAACTGCTTCACTGGGGCAGGGAATTTCACAGAACCACAACCCTTTGGGTGAAGAAGTTCCTCCTCAATTCAGTCCTAAATCTGCTCCCCTTTATTTTGAGGCTACGACCCCTAGTTCTAGTTTCACCCACCAGTGGTTGAAAAACATATGCACACATGCACGTTGCAATCATGACATGTTTTTTTTTGTAAAATCGATGTATACTCATCAGCCAGAACCAGCATCTTTTTGATAATCCTGTAATGAATGTTGCTTTCAAAACTGATTGGCACTGAGAGATGGAATTTTAGGTGGCATTTACACTGTTTTGTTTGTTTAATGGAGCTGTACTTTCCTTGTGTATGCTGTGAAGCAAGAGATAGGAGATAATGAAGATCAGGATATCATTTCAAGTCAGAAATGTACAAGCCAATCAATTAGATTTATGTGCAAGTCAAATCACAGACCGAAATATGGCTTGGTAGATTAATTTTGCTTCATTTTCATTTAATGAGGTGGTTTGTCACTGAAACACATGCTGTAGTTCTGGTTTTAACAATAACACCAAAGTTTACTGGGCAAAAGAAATACAGATAAAATAGAATAAAACAAATTATTTACATATAACATAATGTGAAAGATTTTGAAGCAGGTGGCAAAACAGAACAGGCAGCAGAACAGAGGCTCAGTGGTTAGCACTGCTGCCTCAAAGCACAAGGGACCTGTGTTCGATTCCAGCCTCGGGAGACTGTCTGTGTGGAGTTTGCACATTCTTCCTGTGTCTGCATGGGTTTCCTCCGGGTTCTCCGGTTTCCTCCCACAGTCCAAAAATGTGCAGGTTAAGTGAATTGGCCATGTAAAATTGACCATATTGCTCAGGGATGTATAGGTTAGGTGCATTAGTCAGGGGTAAATGTACAGTAACAAGGTAGGGGAATGGGTCTGGGTGGGATATTCTTCGGAGGGTTGGTGTGGACTTGTTGGGTGAAATGACCTGTTTACTCACTGTAGGGATTCTTTTAAAAAAATCCAATCCATCAGAACAGCAGTCCATTGCAGTACTCAAACATCTGAGAGAATTCCTTTCTCTATCACACCTACAGGTTTGACTTAACTGTTTCTTTCAAGTCCCAGGAGGAAAGCCTCCTCCTTGATTAATCACAAAACTGAGCTTAGATTTTCTCTGCTTCAAATAACAACTTCAGGTACTAGCCAAACACTTCTTGTCTAGAATTTCCACAGTAAAAACCATTATGCTAAGGTAACCTACTTTCTATCACTTCTAAACTAATTCTTTTCTCAAAGAGAAACTATTTCTTATATCTAACTTCAATCAGGATTTCTACAAACTGCAACAAAACTTTCCAATCTATGGGTTTTTCCAGCAAAGAAATATCAAATCCTGATTGTTTCAAATCAAAAGCAAGCTAATGCTTTTTAATGCTTACTCTGTCTGATCATAACATTTTCACAATACAAAGTTCCCATTATCACTCTAGGAACCCTCTCTCTCACATATCAATTTTTAAAAAGTTCATAGCTCCAGAAAGACTAACAAGTTAATCATTAAAGCCCTTCCAACATACAGATTAAAAATCGCATCCACTAGTTCAAGCTCAACATTTTAAAATAAATGATACTTATGGAAATTATACATCTTACATCAGAATAGAAACTTCTACTTCTGTGCAATATGGAGGGAATGCTGCATTATGGATCTTCTGTTTTTTACAAGAGATGATAAGTGAGTTTGATTCAGGGTGAAGTGGAAAGGTCACCTTGTAGTTCATAAGATTATGTCCACAGGCATTCCTGAAACAGCAACATCAAAGCAGTTTAATTCTTCACAACTGAAGTGCTACTTCTTAATATATTTATAGGATACCAGCATCACTAACAAAGACAAAATGTAATTCCCACCCCTAATTGTCCTTGCAAAGACAGTGAGCTGTCCTGTAGTAGCGTTACAGTCCATGAATGTTGTTAGGGTAACAGATTTAGGTTTCTAACCCAGCCACTGTGAAAGAAAGGCAATATATCTTCCAAGTCAGAATTGTGGGTGAATTAGAGGGGAATTAGCAAATGGTTGTTCCCCCACATCTGCTGCCCTTATTTTTCCCAGTGGTGAAAGTCACAGATTTGGAAGGTGCTGTCAGAGCAGCCTTGGATACATTGTACAGAGAATGAATACTTAAGATCCCAATAAAGTAGACTGCTTTGCCAAGATAGCACTGAGCCCCTTCAGTGCTGCTGGAGCTGTACACATCCAAGCAAGATGAGCATATTCCATCAATTTCCTGACTTGCATCTTGCAGACAGCTAAAAGGTTTTGCAGAATCATGATTTAAAATATTTACCACAGAATTGCTATTCTCTGACTTGTTTTTGAGGTCACAATGTATCGCTACTAGTGGGAATTTCATCACAATGAGCTTTGAAACAACAGAAGCTATAATTCAAAAGCAATTCCTTATGTGTGAAATGCTTTGATTCATATTGAAGAAACTCTAGACTACTGCAAATTCTGCTGTTCATTTGTACTCATAGTTCAAATGTTGGAATGGATTTAAATCGACACTAATAAACCAGTCAAACTTCACATGTATGGTAGAAAACAGATGTAGATCTTGACATGTTTTACATCCTCATAATATTTTTTGCAAGGTTTATGAAGGTTTGTAGCTCAGGTTGAGGTTTAGGGTGTAGGTTTGCTCGCTGAGCTGTAGGTTTGATATCCAGACGTTTCATTACCTGGCTAGGTAACATCATCAGTGGCGACCTCCAAGTGAAGCGAAGCTAGCCAAGTAATGAAACGTCTGGATATCAAACCTACAGCTCAGCGAGCAAACCTAAACCCTAAATCCTCATAATATTTCATGACCTGGTTCCTCCACTGTTTTTCACCATGGCAAAAATCCTCTTTTTTAACCCAAACAATTAGAAGATGCCATAAAGATTATATGACAGAATAGCAGTAGTATGAACAATATGATCAGGCCATTAGTAAAATTTATTTTAGCCAAGAAAAATATCCATTTCATAATCCTCTCTTGATAGAACACATTCCACAACTGAAGTGTACATCACAAAATAAATCTAAATGTTTGACAATTCCACTCAACTATTCAGTTAGCCCAGTCAATGGAAAGTGTTTTTAAGATCTTTGTATTTTAGTCTGAATAAAAAATAAAGACAGGTGCTAGCTGAGGCTTCCTTTTCACATAACATAAATATTAGAGTAATTTAAACAATGGAGTAATTGGTGTCCTGTCAAAATCAGCAGGACAATTTTCAGACTGGAAGCCTGTGACCAGTGGTGTGCCACAAGGATCGGTGCTGGGTCCACTGATTTTCATCATTTATATAAATGATTTGGATGTCAACACAGGAGGAATAATTAGTAAGTTTGCAGATGACACCACAATTGAAGGTGTAGTGGACAGTGAAGAAGTTGTAATAGGCTAGGGCTGTTTTCCCTGGAGCATTGGAGGTTGAGGGGTTTAGAGGTTTATAAAATAATGAGGGGCATGGATAGGGTAAATAGACAGTGTCTTTTCCCTGTGGTGGGTGAGTCCAGAGGTTTAGGGTGAGAGGGGAAAGATATAAGAGAGATCTAAGGGGCAATTATTTCACGCAGAGGGTGATACATGTATAGAATGAGCTGCCAGAGGAAGTGGTGGAGGCTAGTACAATTGCAACATTTAAAGGGATCTGAATGGGTATACGAATAGGAAGGGTTTGAATGGATATGGGGCGGGTGCTGGCAGATGGGACTAGATTGGATTGGGATATCTGGTCAGCATGGACGAGTTGGACCGAATAGTCTGTTTCCGTGCTGTACATCTCTATGACTCTATGACTCTTGGCTTAAAGGTAGGGACTCTACCACTGTACCACCAAGGCCCTGCACTCTGCTGATTTTACTGAACAGAGCGTAAATGTTCGATAACTGTCGCATTCCCCTCAAAGTCTTTTCAAAGGTTGTCTTATCAGTTTAGGACAAAACCACAGATAGGATTCAACCTTTCAGCAGTGACTGATGGCCTCCAAGAACTATCCAAACAAATTTAGAACCAATATATTATCGTAATGGATGAAAGCTGTTGAATGGAGAAGCAGTACATCAGTCACCCTGTTGTCACATTGCTGTAACAAGTCCATGTCACAGTTACTAACTGTTTAAACAAACTGTCATAAAAAAGCGTTTTTCTTCTGTTCTAGTTCCCAGCAACAACTTACACCTGTACATTTCTTTTTAATGTTAAAAATCTCCATGTGTTTCACAGAAGAATAATCAAAAATAGATTGATGCAGTGTCAAAGAGATAGCGATGAAAGGTTTGGGTAAATAGGTGCATTATAAATAGAGTATTAAAGGTGGTAAAAGAGATGCAGACACAGAGTGTTAAGCAGAGAATTCAACAGCATCTGACTTCAATGGTTGGAAACACAACAGGGAGAAAGGCAGGGAAGTATGAATTTAATCAGAAATAAAGAGAGTTCATGTCTAGAGGAGGTTACAGTGATAGAGAGGGGCAAGACTACAGAGAAACTGAACATGAGGATCGGTATTATAAACTGGGGACACTGAGCTCCTGGATCCAAAATATATCTGCATGGAATAGGGTGATTGATGAGGGGTATCAGAGCAAGATGCAACTCAAGTAGCTGAATTCTGATTCAGCCGATGATTAAAGGGGCAAACAGAAATGTGGGGACAGCCAGGAGACCAGTGAGGTAAGTCAAGTCCACAAACTAATGTCCAGGTTTTGTGAGAGTGAGATGGGATGATGCCAGGAGCCACTAGAAGTCAACTGCAGAACACAAGTGGGTCAACAAGTGGGATCTTTCAAATGAGATAATTCAAATGGAATCAAGAGAGCAGAAGAGGAAGGGAGAGTCAAGCTTTACCAAAAGGGATTGGTCTAGGGTTCCAGCGGAAATGTGTGATGGTGTTGGGATAGCAGCACACACCAGTGAGTCAAGTCTGCTAAAAGAGTAGCGAGAGGCAGTAGGAGTGAAATCAAAAGAGAAACTGCGGTCATATCAAAGACAAGGCAGGACTGAAGGAAATAAATATGAATGCTGTTCCAAATAGCATCTATAAGGAGCTGAGGAATGCCTAAAATCTGGAAAAGTATCCGAAGCTGAGTACATGAAGGATGACAGAGAAATTCTGCAGGATATGTGGAGTCAGTGGCCATCAGAAGCGTGCAAGTAGCAGCAAAGTAGAGAAGTCTCAGCAGCTTGACAGCATGTTCAAGCGTTATATGGGTACCAGCAGGAACAGAGTAGAACACACTCAATACTGTCTGAAAATCCCACCAAAGGAGCAGAAGCAAGATAGGTCATGTAATAGTGACAGCAAGGCTGAGAATGCAATCTTGCTCCAATACAATGACAAAGATGGGATATCAAAGCCAAGCCCTGAAAAGAAATTGTATTATGGTCATTAGTGACGCAACAGCAGAGTAATAGTAAAATTGCAACACTGCATCATCAGGTAGGGAAAAATCACTTTCAGCCAAGACAAATTGGTTTAAATTTGAAGAGACTGAGGTACAGGCTTTGTGCATGGCAAATTGTGTCTCACAAACTTGATTGAATTTTTTGAAGCAGTAACAAACAGGATTGATGAAGGCAGAGCAGTGGACATAATCTATATGGACTTCAGTAAGACATTCGACAAGGCTCCTCATGGTAGACTAGTTAGCAAGGTTAGGTCATATTGAATACAGAGAGAACTAGCCATTTGGATACAGAACTGGCTCCAAGGTAGGGAGACAGAGGGTTGCTTTTCAAACTGAAGGACTGTGACAAGTGGTGTGCCACAAGGATCGGTGCTGGGTCCACTGTTTTTCGTCATTTATATAAATGAGCTGGATATGAACATAGCAGGTATGATTAATAAGTTTGCAGATGACACCAAAATTGCAAGTGCAGTGGACAGTGATGAAGGTTACCTCATAGTACAATGGGACACTGATCAGATGGGCCAATGGTCTGTGGAATGGCAGCTGGAGTTTAATTTAGATAAATGTGAGGCACTGCATTTTGGAAAGGCAAATCAGGGCAGGACTTCTCCACTTAATGGTAAGTTCTTGGGTAATGTTGCTGAACAAACAGACCAAACAAACAGGTTCATATTTCCTTGGAAGTGGAGCCACAGTTGAACAGGATAGTGAAGACGGCATTTGATATGCTTTTCTTTATTGGTCAGTGCATTGAGTATAAGAGTTGGGAGGTCATGTTGCAGCTGCACAGGACATTGGTTAGGCCATTTTTTGAATACTGCATTCAATTTTGGTCTCCCTGCTCTAGGAAAGATGTTGTGAATCTTGAAAGGGTTCAGAAAAGCTTTACAAGGATGTTGCCAGTGATGGAGGATATGAGGTATAGGGAGAGGTTGAATAGGCTAGGGTCATTTTCCCTGGAGCATCAGAGGCTGAGGGGTGACCTTATAGATGTTTGAAAAACCATGAGGGGCATGGATAGGGTAAATAGACAAGGTATTTTCCCTAGGTCCAGAAATGGAGGGTATAGGCTTAGAGTGAGAGAGGAAAGAGTTAAAATGGACTTAAGGGGTTTCTTTTCCAGACAGCGGGTGGTGCATGTATGGAACGAGTTGCCAGAGGAAGTGGAAGAGGCTAGTACAATTCCATCATTTAAAAGGGATCTTCATGGGTATATGATAGGAAGGGTTTAGAGGGATATGGGCAAAATGCTGGCAAATGGGACTCGATTTATTTAGGATATCTGGATGCCATGGATCGAAGGGTCTGTTTCTGTGCTGTTACTCTATGACTCTATCACTCTAAAGAGCTACCACGTTAGATGGGTCAAATGACTTCTTTTTGGGCTGTATGATTCTGTCACTCAAAGCCAAGACTGACGTTTCTTTATCTTCATCCAATGTCTGTCGATGCCTCTTTAAATATACAAGCTCATTACTATGGGATGAGATTAGAAAATTTGTTTGTTATTCATTTTGATCCATCATTTGCAATGTTATCATGCCTTGCTCAATCTCGGACATCCAAAGTACTTCTTACAGCTGAAGAAGCACTTCCATAGGAATATCTTTTGAATGTAGGAGAGTTACACATAGCAAAACCCTAAACAGCAACGAGATAAATACCTGAATCATCCTCTGTTGTTGATTCCGGAATAAACATAGCCAGAATTCTGAGGGGATGCTACTTCACTCTTTTAAATAATACCATGGATTTTCCTAGGTCTATCCAATAGGGTGTACAGGTGGCACTGTGGCTCAACTTTTAGCATTGCTGCCTCACAGCACCAGGAACCCGGGTTCGATTCCCGCCTTGGGTGACTGTGTGGAGTTTGCGCATTCTCCCAGTGTCTGCATGGGTTTCCTCCAGATGCTCCGGTTTCCTCCCACAATCCAAAGGTGTGCAGGTCAGGTGAATTGGCCATACTAATCTGCCCATAGTGTTAGGTGCAGTAGTCAGGGTAAATATAGGGTTGGGAAATGGATTTGTTGGGCTGATGGGCCTGTTTCCATACTGTAGGGAATCTAATCTAAACAATAGCCTAAGAGATTAAGTCTAGGGTCCTGATTGACAATAACAAAAGCTGTTGCAGAACTTATCACTGGCAGTTGAATTTAATACCATTGTGAGATAGGGTAAAGGTTATTTGAGGCATTACAGGTGGCAAGTACAGTATTGCTTGGGAGGGATAGGTTACTTTAGATCTATTGCTCCCTAAGATCTCTACCACTCGTGTTTTCCTCATATCACATTTGAATGTGTTGGAAATGTATTCAAAGGGATTGATCTAAGAAATCAGAAGTTCCATTATCAAAACATGTGACTACCAAAACACATTAAAACCTGGTCTTCCTTCACTCCACAGTTCTATGTTCCTGCCTTGGTGGTTTGCTGCAAAAATATCCTATCCATTGTTCAAAAAATTATGCATCCCTCGGCTTCCTCTCCTCACTTAATTGGAGTTGCAAAACTTTGATTCCAACACAGTCTGTCACCTGGGGCAAAGATGTAGCTCAGAGTTGTAATTAAGAGTTTATTATGATTTCCATAGGGAAGAATGAAGCTAAAAAACCAAATTTATCAAATGACTCCCAAATGAATAAATTACTGACAAGATTCCACCTTTTGTAGCTTTTACCTTAATGCAGGGGTGAAGCATGAATCAACAGGAAAATGACGTCATTAATTATGCACACTACATCAATCTGGTTACCTCAGGAAATTGCCATCATTTGTATTACTCCACACACAAATGTAGGACTACATGAAATCTCACAGTCTTTCCAACTCTACCTCTACAACGTAGAATCACTCACTTTGCTCACTTAACAGTTCCCTGGAGAAAGTCATCAACAAAGATGCACACTCCAACAGAACCTCTTTAACTAAGTTCACTACAGCTTTGATGACAAGGCATGCCGAGAGACTTAAAGATGTGGCTGGCTCTTGCAAACTGATACACAGTGGTCGAACTGTCTCACTTATAATCACTGCTCAATTGTTGTTTTAACTTACAGCCCATTTAGCTTTAAAACCCGCATACATCCTCTTACATGTGCCTTGTTGGAGAAGGCTGAAGGTAGCAGGAACTGATAATAGGCTTTACAATGGGCTGTTATGTGAGTAGAACTGTGCTGAGTCATTTAGGTCTGCTAACTGCTAAGACTGCAAGAAATCAGTAACTGCTCCTCTACCAAATAAGGCATACACTTGGATTAATCATTCAGGATTGCTCACGTGTATGGATAATTGCAAAAAAGGCACACGTGGCACACAGACTTATGTATAAAGAGCTTGAGAAAAATCCTTTGTTCAGTAGAACTTCTAAGAATAGCGCTGCAGGAGGTACCCCACGTCATTATGCATGGTGAAGACGTTGAGAAGAGTTGCAGCCTGGCCAACTGCCATCTCTCCCAGATGATATGTTTGGGGTTAATTACAAAAACCAGGGTAGTGAAAGACAGTGATTGAGATATCTCTAGCAATTAAAAGTGAATGTTATTCATTTAAGTACTTCATAAATTAACTATGTTTTATACAACTCTAAGTGTCTGTGTATATACTCTTGTATCTCAGGTGTGCAACAGCCTTTTCTGTTCATCTCCTGCTGCATCTTGTCTTTGTCTGCAATCCTCTTTTCAATCTGGCCACATGGATTCTCTCTTAACTTCCTTTTTGCTGGTACTGCTTCGAAGTCATAGGTCACTAAATTACATCAATCAAATATCTTATTATTCAAGAAAATTTCAAGTGAGCTCTTTGCAATTGATACAAATGCTTAAAGATTCTTTCACACAATTTTTAAGAAGTTACAGATTCCCTAGAGGCATTTAAACAAAATTACATTTGTTTTCTGTAACGGCTCTGCATCAATTAAGCTGTGCAACTTTCATGGATTTTTCTAACCATCATGTTTCTTACAGCTATTTCTGATATTCTTCTTCTAAGTCAAGGACTATTCTTTTAATAACCGAGAAATCAGTATCTTTTAACCCATTTAAATTATAGTCAAAGCAGCTTTCAGCAGTTTGTACAGAGTGCAATTCAAATACATCTGATCACATTTTTCTTCTTCATTTATATTGTAAGATAAGCTTGTATTCAAAGGAATGCATTTTAGAATGAGGGAAGAGCTCTCAAACTAATCTCATCCTCAACCATATTCTCTTCTGCAAAAGCAAAGTATTGCAAAAATCTCTTCCAATATAAAAAAATAAATTACTCCTCTTATCAAAGCAAGATGACTGATAGAAGTTTAGCAGCTCTGGACCAATATACGATAAGCACTATTTTTAGCAATGTTCATCCTTGCATGAGCTCTTCATTTTGCAACACACAAGTCCACTAGAAACTGCACAGTTGACTTCAAGAACAAATACATCAATAAGTTGCTCTGTCAGGAAGCTTCCGGTCAACAGACATTTGAACTTATGCATATTTAGTTACAGCTGGTGACCGCTGGTTAACTGATTGATTTGTTCTCCCATTGCATGGACTGATCTCAGAATTACATCTTGTTCAAGGAATTACTTCTACACTCTTCCACTTGAGTAAACACTCGGCAACACACTCTGCTGAATTCCATTTCTCCACTCTATCACTAAAGGAGTGATGGGGTGGGACTTGTATATGCCAAAAGCACTTGGTTTAATTTTGGTTGTTTCAGAACATTGAATATAGTTGCAGCTGAGTAATACAGACTCATTTCTCAGCCTCCATGAAGCAATCTTGCAGGATAGATGGGAACATTGGCTGTAGCAGCTCTGAAAGGCATAGCTTCAACAGAAGCCCTCATATATTGCCCGAATTTCTTTTGAGTGCCTTTGTCAATAATTAAGTGTACAGGTTTTCTGAACCCTTAAAACTGAAACTGACTCTGATGCTCCAATTATGACTGAAGATTAGGCACAAATAATGTCTCTTAATAATAATAAACAGCAGAAGTGATCCTGCAATAAGATTATGACTGATTGAAACTTGGCTTCAGCTCCACTTTCATTTATATTTCCCACAAATCCAGGCTCCACTATAGTCGAAACATTCTTTCTACCTCAGCCTTCATCGACATAGCTCCACAACTCTCCAGAAGACAGAATTGCAAAGATTAAAAAATCCATGTGAGAAGAAATTTCCCAGATTAATTAGAAGACCTTTTGTATTCAAATATGCCCCAACCTCAAGATTTCCCTACAGGAGGAAACAGCCCTTCAGCAACTATGCTATCAAGACCCCCTCAGAAAATTGTTTCAATGAGATCACCTCTCATTCTTCTGCAATTCAAAGCATACATTAAACTTTCCAGATAAGAATCCCAGGAATTAAACTACTGAATAATCTGTGCACTGTCATATTCCATTGGTTATGTTGGAGAGCAGGTGTAACATGAAAAAGTTCTGCTCTTTATTCAGAAATTTCACATTCTCCTATTGACATTTCGAAATAGTTAGAAAATGACTATTGACAAAATTAATGGCAATGCCTGTGTCTTTGATTTTCTCCATAGAATAAGATAGGAACTGAGATATCATACTCAAAATATGCACCCAATAAATGTAGTTAGCTTTATAAAATTAAGCTGAACATTCAAATCAAGTAAACCATTTTAACAAATCAAATGCAATTCCACAACAGATTATTTGCATATGTGTATCACAAAAAAAACTTAACAAACTTGCAGGCATTTAGGGACATATTGTGCCATATACCACACATACATAATAAAAGTGTATATCTATTTTAAGAATAAAATTGTACACATTCTAATTATTTAAAAGGAACAAAATTAAATGTATTACCTTCATGCCATTTGAGCAAGAGCTCATTTTCTGTGGTTGTCAATGCCTTTGATGGTCAAGGAGATTTGATTTAGATTGTGTTAATAAATCTTACTGAAAAGGGATGTCACAATATTGAAGCATAGTCATTTATCCCAATAGTTGAGAACAAAATTGTTATGGATGTAAATTATCATGAGTAATAATGGAAGCAAAAATGTCCCAAATGAAGCATTCACTGAAGAAGAATTTTAGCCATAATTTTTCAGGAAAGGCAGTATATTTTCAATGTAAAATGTGAACTGGTAGCAAAGAGACATTCACTTACCTAGTTAGAAATTTGCAGCTTCCACATCAACAAGTGGTTCTTATTATTCGGTAGGAATTTTAACTGAATAATTCTCCCAATGCAATGTGATATACTTAAAAACATTTACAGATGACACAATTTAACAAGTCTACTCTGAGTTGTGCACAAATTGACATGAACTTTGAGGGAAAATGACTAGATCTTTCCAGTAAAACTTATTGCTTCTTAGAATAGCCATCACTTCTATACTGTGATCACTTTCACATTATTGTGACATCCATGATATAGATTGATTTAAGCAAAATGGAGCCATCCATGTTTCGAGCCACAGCTGTTGGCCTACTTAGATGCAGTTTAAATTTTGCAAAAATGAATTTGAAGTCATAAGTAATGCTTTCAAAATAAAAAGCTCAATCGGTTTTGAAGGGGGAGTGATGTACCTGAGGTGTGTTGTGCTCCATCAGTTCTAGATTTGGCCATAGTGGGAGAGATGTGCAATCTTGCTTCCTAACAAATGCAGTGGAGCTGTGATACAAACTCAAGAGCATTTAGTCTGTCCAGCCAAGAAATGAGATGCTTCAGGGAGGCTAGGAGGGGGCAGAAAGTGAGGAAAACGATAACTGTAAATATATTTCGCAGAACATTAAATGGGCACCTTATTCTCTCAAGGCTGCATTTTTAAATAGCTTGAAAAACCAAACTTTTGGGATGAAGGTCTTATAGCTGTGAAGGTTCCAAGGTAAGGCTACGTTTGGGCAGTTTTGCCTAATTAACACAAAGCTGCAATAAAGTAACATCAATTGAAAATTCATTTCAAGATAGCAGACATTTCAAACAAACATTTCACCCTGACATAAATGCAGCCTGACTGACTAAAGATGAATCTGTAAAGTACATACTCAAGCAATTTAAACCTGCAGCCCAAACAGAACTCATTGCAGCCTTAACTAAGCTCAATGTGGCGTTTGGTGCAAAACAATGAAAAGATCCATATCGCCATTATTTTACCTGTAATATCCAGAAGCTCTAAAATAATGATACTTCCATTAATTAGCAGCACTGCCACTGCATGTCAAAATGGGAAAATCATTTGGCTCTTTGCAAATGTAATATTTTTAAAGCAAAAATTTGGATTTATGTTGGTGGAGGTATCACGTAAAGTGAACAAAATTTAAACTACTTCTGAATAGGCCAACAGATAATTCACTTTTAGTTTTATATTTCAATCAATTTTGAAAGAAAGTTGCAAAATCCAAAGCGATCCCAAAAGGAAGCAAAGAAACAATGCAGCTGCTGTAAGAAGTAAAACAGGATGTTCAAGATAGTTGAAAAAAGTACAATTAGGTTGCATGCAATATAAATCTGTTTTATTTCTCTCTAATTGTCAGGTTTGCTTAGATGCTCCTCTCGTAGCCTGACTATTTTTTCCACTCTTTCTGAAGCACCTTTCTGTACTAATTTTCTCTTTGCTTCTGTACTTCCAATTCTTCCTAAAATTTTAGCTCTTCCTTTCCTTTTTACCTATTTCTAGCTATTGTGTCAATGCACCTCACATTGCAACTGTCTCTTTGAATGTTTCTCTCTCTCTCTCTCTCTCTCTCTTTCTCTCATCTTTGTCTGTGTCTCATTTTAAAGTACATTTCCCAGAAGTTAACTGGCCCCTTGTCAGGATACAGAGGCCTTGCCATAATAGAGGAGCCCAAACTCTCTCCATTATACAATCGCAACTTACAAAAGATGGTGAAGAATTTACAAGTGGAGAAGTCAACGTTTCAGGTGTAACCTTTCTGCAGGACAGATCCTGAAGAACAGCTGCACCTAAAACTTCCACACCTCCTGGTGCTGCCTGGCCTGCTGTGTTCTTCCAGCCTCTTGCTTGTCGACCTTGGAATCCAGCATTTCCAGTCTCTTTTGTCTTTAACCAAGGTTTGCGTGGCCCACACATTCACTCAATGTAGAGAAAACGCAAGCACATTAGCCCGAATTTTGCATTGACACAAAGAAAAATACAGAGGAACCTCGATTATCCGAATACCAATTATCCAAAAATCGGATTACCCAAAGAAGATCTCGAGGTCCCGATGGAAACATTACATCAAAGATGTGTTTCCAACAGTGATTGTGTGTTTACAGTGATTAAACAGGCACTGTCTCCAAATCACTGACTGCCCACCCTCTCTCTCTCTCCCCACACTTTCCCTGGAGTTCTACACAGGGGTGTAATGTAAACCGCCACCCCCCCCCACTTCCCCAGTTAATTGCTCGTAAAATGTCCTCTCCAGGGCAAAGGTGGAACCTGTCAAAAAGTTGTGTGTGTGTGTGTGCGCGCGCTGTTTGGAGACTTATCCCACAAAAGCAGCAGCAGCAGTCTTGCTGGTGTACAGTCCAGCTGCCCCGGAGACAGGACGGGGGGGGTGGGCAGTGTTGGACAGGGTTTGGGGTGGGTGGGGGGGAAGTGTTGCATGGGGTTAGGGGGTGGGGGTGGCGCTGTTGGGGGCAGGGCAAGTGTTGCATGGGGTTAGGGGTGGGGGAGAGGTGTTGCACGGGGTTGGGGACGGGGAGAGCAGTGTTGCAGAGGGTTGAGGGAGCAGAGGGCTGGGAGAGGTGTTGTACAGGGTTGGGGGCGAGGGGCGGTGTTGGATGGCATCGGGGGCGGGGCCTCGTGCATGCGTTGTGCTTCTGCAGTCTCCTGAACCAGGAGCAGAATTTTATAAATCCGAGCCCCAGAGGAAAGGCATTTAATTGATGAACCAAATAATCGATTATCCGAGCGAAATAGTGTCCACCCATCACGTACGGATAATTGAGGTTCCCCTGTAGTAATGATTATAATGAGGTCAGCCAGTTGTACTTCATAGGATATGAGTTCCCTGATTGGGACTGTTAACCTGTTCCAATCAGGGAGCCCTGGCTGACATATGGAAAGGGTGGGTGTCAGAGATTCTCACACTTTGGTACCTGATTCCAAATTGGGCAATACTAAAGCCAAGGACTATTCACATGTAAATAAAGGGTGACTTAATAACAGGATACTGGCCTCTTTGGAGAAATTTCAATACGGTTACAAGATCCAACACCATTGCACAAGGAAGAAGAATGGCAGCTTCCCACTCATTGACTGTGTAGCTGATAAACCCCTCGCTTGTATCAGGTATTCACTGCTCTGGAGGTTCCACAGCATTAGGCATTAACCTACAGGTTGGCTATGGCAAAGATCATGGCTAATTGCCCACTAATGGTGAATTATCATGACCAGAGCATTTTAGGGTTGATATTTTGATGAGCTAAGGACCTCATTTTCCTGAGTGCATAATAAGAATAAAGTGCAAAAAGGAAATTTTCAAAGCAGCAAGGAGCAACATTTTTCAATTCCTCTCAAATTTAGGCATCAACCTTTTTAAATGTCCCAATGGATTTAGCTATTAGCTGACTCTTGAAATATTATAATATAAATTACATTTTAACAAGATTTTATCAGGGATTCAAAATGTTTGAATGCACATGCCCTCTCATCGTGACTTACTAGACTTTAAATATTTCAATATAACTTATTGAAATAATTTATCTGACTTTGTAAAGTTAATATTAATTTGATTTATTGAAAGGTTCAGATTAAATTTCGCATTCATTAAAAATGCATAGAAACCTATGGTTCTTTAAAAGTGATCCTGATTTGATCTTTCACTCCAACAATGATATTTTTGACATGACAGATTTTCCAACAGCTTGAGGTTCACAGATTCCTTTCTGCCTGCTCTACAGAATGCAGTTGGACCATGCCAGGGCCCATCTCGGAGAGCGTCATCCCTCACTGGGTCTCATTATTATTCCACCACAAGATACATTTGTAGCTTGGTTGACCATAAGGTGGAGGGAGCATAAGTCAGTCTTTCGGTCCATCGAGTCTGCTCAACAATCAATGAGAAAATGGCTGATACGTGATAAAGGGTACGGCCGAGCTCCAGTCATCATCATCATTGGCGGTTCCTTGCAGACAAGGTTGACTTTCTTCCACTCTCACGGTGAGTCCTTAGGTAGCTGTACAGACTGCTATAACAGTCTGTTATACTTGGGGTAGGTGGTGGTCACAGGAAGGGAGCGGCTGGGGCGTGGAATGGCACTGCACTCTCTGTGCTGTTTTCACCCGGCTTCCGCTTTTCCCAATGGCAAGTCTCGAGTTGCACGACACCTTCTTGGATGCTCCTCCTCCACTCAGGATGGCCTTGGCCCAGTGACTCCGATGTATCTGTGGGAATGTCGCATCTCCCCAGGGAGACCTTAAGAGTATCCCTAAACGTTTCCTCTGTCCACGTGGGGATCACCTGCCGTTTCGAAGTCAGGAGCACAGCACCTGCCTGGGGAGTCTCATGTCGGTCATGGGGACGATGCGTCTAGCCCACCGTAGCCGATCAAAGGTGGTCAGTGCCTTGATGGTGGGGATGGTGGCCTAGTCGAGGAGTCTGGTGTCGGTGCATCTTTCTTCCAAGCGGATTCAGAAGATCTTGCGCAGGCTATATTGATGGTACTGCTCCGGTGCCTTAAAGTGTATGCTGTAGACAGTCCAGTACTCGATGGCTGGCCCTGAAATCTGAGCCATTATTTCTGAATATTTGTTAATCTCCAGTGGCACTGCCATAGGGCCCAAAACTGGGGTCTCCTCCACACGAAACTGACTTAGAGGTTGAGAATAATGGAATGCAAATCCATGTTCAATTTATATGTAGTACTGTGATTTCTCTTTCCTGCTCTGATGTATCCTCACCCTGTTCCTACCTTTTACACTGCCATGGATTTCCACATTTCTGGCCAAGACTTCCAATCCTGGCTTCTTCGGAAATGTGGAACACACCACACCATTGTTTTAGGTCACAAGTTCTTGTATTCTGTCAAGGTTTGAATTTGTTCATTTTAATCGTGAATTATGTTACTTCCAGCTCTGTTTCATATTAGAAGATAGTTTCAAAAACACTGTCTAGAATTATGAATTATCGTGTGTCCACAATTTCTTTGTTTCATGTCCAACCCCTTCCCTCAACACATAACAGTGTTCTTCACCCTGAAGTGTTCCTCCACTCCCTCACCATTCAATTACATTCTCCACATCAATGTGCTCGCCCTCCGAACACGAAGATGCTCAATGCCACTTGCCCATCACTCAGTCTCGACAATGTGACTCTTCTGAGATCAGCCAGACAGAAGCCAAGAAGCAGACCCTACATCTGTACTCGATGGAGTTCAGAAGGATGAGGGTGGATCTGGTTAAAACATACCGACCATCAAGAGGTGTGGATACAGTGGATGTGGACAAAATGCTTCCACTACTAGCAGAGACGAGCACACAAGGGCCCAGCCTCCGAATGAATGGATGATTCTTAGAACTGAGATGAGGTGGAATTTCTTCAGCCAGCGGATGGTGAACCTGTGGAACCCATTACCACAGAAGGCTGTAGAGGCCAACTCATTGACTGTATTTAAAACAGATAGAGATAGGTTCTTGATTAGTGAGGAGATAGAGTCATAGAGATAAACAGCACGGAAACAGACCCTTCGGTCCAACTTGTCCATGCCGACCAGATATCCCAACCCAATCTAGTCCCACCTGCCAGCACCCAGCCCATATCCCTCCAAACCCTTCCTATTCATATACCCATCCAAATGCCTCTTAAATGTTGCAATTGTACCAGCCTCCATCACATCCTCTGGCAACTCATCCCATACACGTACCACCCTCTGAGTGAAAAAGTTGCTCCTTAGGTCTCTTGTATATTTTTCCCCTCTCATCCTAAACCTATGCCTTCTAGTTCTGGACTCCCCCACCCCAGGGAAAAGTCTTTGTCTAGTTATTCTATCTATGCCCCTCATAATTTTGTAAACCTCTATAAGGTCACCCTCAACCTTTGAAGCTCCACGGAAAACAGCCCCAGCCTATTCAGACTCTCCATATAGCTCAAATCCTCCAATCCTGGCAACATCCTTGTAAATCTTTTCTGAACCCTTTCAAGTTTCACAACATCTTTCCAATAGGAAGGAGACCAGATTGCACGCAATATTCCAACAGTGGCCTAACCAATGTCCTGTACAGCTGCAACATGACCTCCTAACTCTTGCATTCAATACTCTGACCAATAAAGGAAATCATACCCAACGCCTTCTTCACTATCCTATCTACCTGCGACTCCACTTTCAAGGAGCTATGAACCTGCACTCCAAGGTCTCTGTGTTCAGCAGCACTCCCCAGGACTTTACCATTAAGTGTCTAAGTCCTGCTAAGATTTTCTTTCCCAAAATGCAGCACCTCGCATTTATCTGAATTAAACTCCAGGCAGAAGGCAGGAGAATGGGGTTGAGAAACACATCAGACATGATCGAATGGTGGAGCAGAGTCAATGGGCTGAATGGGCTAATTAATTAATGGCCTAATTCTTATTTTATCATCTTATGGAATGCCACTTAACTCCACAATGTGAGTTGGGAAAGGAGTGCAGAAGGGATTGAACGCTGTTTATTGCCAATGCCCAATGCAGAGATGTTGAACATTCCTTTAGATGTTGGAATGCTTTGACACTCCAGATGATTTACTGAAGAGCGATTGTTCCTGAACAGGCTTTACATTTGCTATGAAATAGTCCGTGTGAAAAGCAGGTGTAAATAAAGTCCTGGTCTGAGTGGCTACTGCAATTGGATCCCGTTGTCAGTAGTATCATGGAGCAATCTTGGCAGGGTCAAACTTATAATTAGATGCTTAGGTCAGAGTGGTGCTGGAAAAGCACAGTAGGTCAGGCAGCAGCCAAGGAGCAGGAAGATCGACGTTTCAGACAAAAGCCCTTCATCAGGAACAACTGCTGAGTTCTACACAACTACGCAACTATTGATTTTGGGACAGGACTACCACAGGTCATGAGCGGATAGGTGGGAAGGGAGATTAGCAGGTAGGACAGGTCATGAGGATGGTGCTGAGATGGAAGGTTGGAACTGAGGTAAGGCGGGGGGAGGGGAAATGAGGAAACTGGTGAAGTCCACATTGATGCCCTGGAGTTGAAGTGTTCCGAGGCGGTAGATGAGGCGTTCTTCCTCCAGGCATCGGGTGGTGAGGGAGCGGCAGTGGAGGAGGCCCAGGACCTGCATGTCCTCGGCAGAATGGGAGGGGGAGTTGAAGTGTTGGGCCACAGAGCGTTGTGGTTGATTTGTGCGGGTGTCCCGGAGATGTTCCCTGAAGTGCTCTGCTAGGAGGCGTCCATTCTCCCCAATGTAGAGGAGATGGCATTGGGAGCAACAGATACAATCAATGATATTGGTGGATGTGTAGGTAGAGCTTTGATGGATGTAGAAGGGGTCCTTTGGGGTCTTGGATGGAGGTGAGGGAGGAGGTGTGGCCGCATGTTTTGCAATTCCTGCAGTGGCAGAAGAAGGTGCCAGGAAGGGAGGGTGGGTTTGTTGGGGGGGGGGGGTTGTGGACCTGACCAGGTAGTCACGGAGGGAACGGTCTTTGCGAAAGTGGAAAGGGGTGGGGAGGGAAATATATCCCTGGTATTGGGGTCCGTTTGGAGGTGAAGGAAATGTCTTTGGATGATGTGGTTTACGCGAAGGTTGATAGGGTGGAAAGTGAGGACCGGAGGGGTTCTGTCCTTGTTACGGTTAGAGGGGTGGGGTTTGAGGGCGGAGGTGTGGGATGTGGATGAGAATCGTTGGAGGACATCTTCAACCACGTGGGAAGGGAAATTGCAGTCTCTAAAGAAGGGGCCATCAAGTGTGTTGTGTGGTGGAACTGGTCCTCCGTGGAGCAGATACGGTGGAGGCGGAGGAATTGGGAAAAAGGGATGGTATTTTTGCAGGAGGCAGGGTGGGAAGAGGTGTAATCCAGGTAAAAAATGTCAGTGTCCAGTCGGTCGTCATTAATGGAGATGGAGAGGTCCAGGAAGAGGAGGGAGGTGTCAGAGATGGTCCCGGTGAATTTAAGGTCGGGGTAGAATGTATTGGTGAAGTTGATGAACTGCTCAACCTCCTCGCGGGAGCACGAGGTGGCGCCAATGCAGTCATCAATGCTGCAGAGGGAGAGGTGGGGAGTGGTGGCGGTGTAACTTTGGAAGATAGACTGTTCTACGTAGCCAACAAAGAGACAGGCATAACTGAGGCCCATATGGGTGCCTATGGCTACCCCTTTGTCTGGAGGAAGTGGGAGGATTCGAAGGAGAAATTGTTAAGGGTGAGGACCAGTTCAGCCAAACAAATGAGAGAGTCAGTGGAAGGGTATTATTGGAGACGTCGGGAGAGGAAAAGGGTATTATTGGAGACGTCGGGAGAGGAAAAGGGTATTATTGGAGACGTCGGGAGAGGCTTGGAGGCCCTGGTCATGGCGAATGGAGGTGTAGAGGGATTGGACATCCATGGTGAAGATGAGGTGTTGGGGGCCGGGAAAACTGAAGTCTTGGAGGGGTGGAGGGTGTGGGTGGTGACTCGAACGTATCTGGGGAGTTCCTGGATTGAGGGGATAGGACAGTATCGAGGTAAGTGGAGATGAATTGGGTGGGGCAGCAGCAGGCTGAGACAATGGGTCAGCCAGGGTGGTCAGGCTTGTGGATCTTGGGAAGGAGGTCGAATCGGGTGGTGCGGGGTTCCTGGACTAGAAGGTTGGATGCAGTGGGTGGGAGATCTCCTGAGGTGATGAGGTTCTGTATGGTCTGGGAGATGATGGTTTGGTGACGGGGGATGGGGTCATGGTCGAGGGGGCAGCAGGAGGAGGTGTCCTCGAGTTGGCATTTGGCTTCAGCGGTGTAGAGGTCAGTGCGCCAGACTACCACTGCGCCCCCTTTATCTGCTGGTTTGATGGTGTGGTTGGAATTGGAGCAGAGGGATTGGAGGGCTGCGCGTTGTGAGGGTGAGAGGTTGGAGTGGGAGAGGGGGGTAAACAGTTTGAGGCGATTAATGTCTCAGCGGCAGTTGGAAATTAAGAGGTCGAGGGCGAGTAATAGGCGAGCACGGGGTGTCCGGGTGGATGGAGTGGGTTGGAGTCGGGCGAAGGAGTCCGCGGAAGGTGGGCGGGAGTCCTGATTGTAAAAGTAAGCTCGGAGGCGGAGGCAGCGGAAGAAGTCTGCGCCGTCACGATACGTATTAAATTCATTGATTGCGTGGACGGAGGGAGATGAAGGTAAGGCCTTTGCTGAGGACTGATCGTTTGTCCTCAGTGAGGGGAAGGTCTGGGGAGATGGTGAAAACTCGGCAGGGATGGGAGCTAGGACCTGATGTAGGTATGGAGCGGGGAGTGGGGGTGGTGGTGGGGTCATGAGCAGGGGTGGTGTTCCCCTCAGGGTTCTGGGGGACGGGGATGCTAACAGTGGGATCTGTGGGGGGCGTGTCGGAATTAGATGGTCAAACCTCCCATACATTTACTGCACATACAATTATGTGGAAGTTTACTCAGGGTCCAAGGACATCTGAGTTGATTCAGAGACCTCTCCCCATATTGGAAGACTTGTGATATTACTTTAGACAATAGGAAAACCGAATGCAATTCGACAAGAGTGGCAGCAGAATATGAATTGGTCAGCAATACAGGGTGAGCAGATAGAGACACAAATCTGAAGCGTAATAGCATCACACTGCTAGGACGACATAACTGCCACGTACCAAAAGTAAGCAGGCTGTTCACATTATGAATACGGATGTCTGATTTTTTAATGGGAAAAGGGTCAGGACAAAGGCAAGAAAAAAACAATGACAAACCACAACAAGCAGCAATATTTTGCACATAGCAATTCTTAAGCAAGATCCTGAGAAATTTTATCCCATCAATTAGGGATATAGCTTTCAAATAATTTTGTTATCCTCTAACACCTTTTATCAGCTATCTCACCAGTGATCCACATGAGTGCCTTAAACTAGACAGCTAGTGTCTGACAGTGATGGCCACTCCCGAGAGTGAAAAATCTCATTAAACTCGTAAACAAAGTCTGAAGTTATTCCAAGCTTGATGCAGTTGTCATGCACTGATTGCCAATACTTTATACCTCTAAGATCAGTAGTATGGACACACTATTAGACCCATTCAAAGGTGATTGATTCCGGCTTTGCAATTTAATCTGCTTCAATTTGTTAGGTCTACATCCTGCTATTCAACTTAAAACTGATCTACTATACGTCAGTGATATAATAACAAAATGCAAAATGTGATCCCATTTTCAGCACAGGTTACAGCTAACTAAAACTTTTGCCACCTTGTTGTAATCTTTCAAATTTCAACCAATATAACAATACTTTTATGGAAATGGTAAAGAAAAACATTTATGCCGATGTGAACTCGGTGTTTATTAACAGTTATTTTACGTTTAGGTTCGATTGTTGAGGAACTGCTTAAGTGATTTTATTTTAATATTTATTTCTCATTTATGTATGCAGCAGGAGAATGTTTTCTATCAGGCAAATTATACATTTCTACACATGATTGTAGTGATTGCAACAGGGTAGGCCGGGGGACCTCATAGAATATGAGTTCCCTGACTGGGGTTGTTGACGTGATCCAATCACAGAGCACTGGCTGACAGATATAAACCGGAGTCTGTTTGATTTAATCCCTGCCCTCCCCTTCACTGTTTGATCACACAGCACTGCCATTTGATGTGAAGGGCACTGCTTGTCACTGGCCACTCGGTGTTTTCCTTTCTTCCTGGTGGTGGAAACTGAACAAAGATTCGTGCACCTTGTATCTCTCTCTGTGTCTCACACCTGCACACACACAACATGGGTGCTGCGGAAAAAATAAGCATTACTGCAGTTAGGCGGTGGTGTGGGGGTTTAAAGAAAAAAAAGAAAAAAAATAAAAAAAAATAAAAAAGAAAAAAGAAAAGAAAAAAGAAAAGAAAACGGAGTGTGGGTGGGTGAGAGCCCAATGGTACGTAGGGGCCTTGCTGCTCCTCTCCCTTGTAAAATTACTGTTGCATACAGCTGTAAATGTTAACTGTTTTTTGTAAACTGTTTTGTAAACTGTTTTGTAATTGCTTAATAAAATAAAAAAAGGGAAAAAAAAAGAAACTCTTGCCAACTCAAGATCTGGCTGGCTTGTCACTTCATGATTTTACTCATGATCAAGCACAGAGTCAATTAAACTGAAAAAAACACATCCTTTGTAAACATTTAAAATGTCGTAGCAAACTTCAGAAGTGAGAGGGAGGAACTTGTTTACCCTTCCAGGCTTGTACTTAACAACAGAAATTGTCAACTACTTTAAATGGATAAATGGAGCTGCCTGTCCAGGGATGCCACAATCATTCCAGTTGTTCTTTATCATCAGTCATCTCCTGAAGAATAATTTGATTGTACTTTTGTCCACGGTATGGTATTGATTAGTTTTCCTACAACGTTTGAAGCTCGCCCAACACAGCTTGACAAAAAAGGGAGTGTGCAGTCCCACTAGAATTGCACACGTTGGATACAATTTTGTTCACATCAGTTTGCTTTTAGTAAGGCATCTGCTCAGCAGCTGACATAGTTGGGAAGAAGCTGAGTGAAAACCGTCACAGTCTTTACTTTATTCTGCTCACCTCCACTTGTGATAAATCATCTCAGTCAGGACAGTTTCCCCAATACATTTGTTATCCTGTTCAAATATCAGAATGAAAAAGCAAACCAGCTCCACAAGGTTATTCATGGAAGACTAAAAGCGTAGGTTTTGAATCATTATTTGTTTTTGTTACAGACAAACAATACCTTGGGCTGACACCGAACTGACTCATTTTCTCATTTCCATCGATGAGTGCAGCAATCTCCCGGAACACCGAAACCTGATGAAAATGCAGACAACGACTGCACTCTCTGCCAGTGCCTGTTGTCAGGCTTAGAACCATGGCTCAAATTTTCCATTTCCCCCAGCTGGGTTGACAGCCAGACAGGTGGCATTAAATTAGAGCTGATTTCTTGGATGCTATTCCTGCCAGCTGCCCATCGGAATTTTTACACGTGCCAGCAATGCCACGAAAGGACTACCTCCTGCCCCTACTCTCCCACAGCGGGCAGAGGTCAGCCCTACGCTTCAAGGATCTCATTCCTTGTATTGTTCATGGGAGGGGGTGGGTTCCCACTTTATAGTCAACCAGGTCCACAGGAGGTCCTCACCCAAGGGTTGTTTCACAGAACACAAACACAGAAATGGGTTATAGCATTGAAAGAGACCATTCGACCAATCATATCTACACCATCCTCCAAATGAGCAACTTAACTAGTTCAACTGCTCCTCTCTATTTCCATTGCCCTACAAAATCTTCACCGCAGATCTTCATCCAATTACCTGTTGGAAGCCATGATTGAATCAGCTCGCAGTACAATCCAAGGCAGTAGGTTACAGATCCTATCCATGTCCCTCATGTCACCTCCAACTCTTTTGCCTTTTACCTTTAGTCAGTGCCCTCTGGTTCATAACACCTCCAAAAATAGGAACAGTTTCTCCCATCTCCTCTGATCCGACAACACTTCATGATTTTGAATATCTCGATCAAATCTTCTCTCACCTTTTCTTCTCTAAAGCAAACAGCTTCAATCTATCCACATGCATCAAATCCCTGATCTCTGGACTCATTTATAAATCTCTTCTCCAACTTTTTCAATGAGCTATTTCCAATGCAAGCTTTATTGCAAGGTTTGTGAAGGTCTGTAGGTAAAGCGGTATTTGCGGTAAAGCCTGCAATGTTGCACATAGACCTCACCTTGGGATTTTCCAACATAGGGTTTCATTGCAGTCCATAATTTGTTTTTAATACATTCATGGGATGTGGGCTCATCTGGCTGCCCAACATTGATTGCCATCCAGGAGTGCCCGAGAGAAGGAGGTTCTGAGCTGTGCCTTGAACTGTTGCAGCCCACTTGGTGTAGGTAGACATACAGTGCTGTTAGGGAGAGTCTTCAGGATTTTGACAGAGCAACTGCGAAGGAATGGCGAGATAGCGCCAGATCGGGGGGGGGGGGTCATTACTTGGGGGGAGATCTTGTAGGTTTAAGTGGTACCATGTGTCTGCTGGCTTTGTTTTCCACAGCGGTAAAGGTCACGTAATTGGTAGATGTTGACAAACTAACTTTGGCATGTTGCTTCAGTGCTTCTTGTCGATAAAAAACACTGCTTCACTGTGCATTAGTTGTGAAAGAAGTGAATGTTGAAGGTGGTAGATTCGTATCAATTAAGTAGACTGCTTTGTCCTGGATGGTGTCAAGCTTCTTGACTGTTGTTGGAGCTGTACCCATCCAGGCAAGTGGGGAGTACTCCATCATACTCCTTACTTGTGCCTTATAGATGATAGACAGGTTTTGTGGAGTCAGGTGCTGAGTAACTTCCAAAGTATTCCTGGCCTCTGACCTGTTCTTACAGCCATGGTATTTTTAGAGGTGAGAGCGTAGTGCTGGAAAAGCACAGCAGGTCAGGCAGCATCCG
The DNA here is from genome assembly GCF_004010195.1 of Chiloscyllium plagiosum. Lineage (NCBI taxonomy): Eukaryota > Metazoa > Chordata > Chondrichthyes > Orectolobiformes > Hemiscylliidae > Chiloscyllium > Chiloscyllium plagiosum. The sequence goes on along the minus strand of NC_057733.1, from coordinate 38,417,202 downwards.
AGGAGCATGAAAATCAACGTTTCAGGCAAAAACCCTTTATCAGCCTTTTCCTGCTCCTCAGATGCCGCCGGACCTGCTGTGCTTTTCCAGCACCACACTCTCGAATCTGATCACCTGCATCTACATCCTCACTTTTGCCTATTTTTAGAGGTGGCCTATTTCAATTTCTGGTCAATGGTAAATAGTTCAGGATTCAATGATGATCATTGAATGTCAAGGGACAATAGTTGGAATCTCTCATTTCAGAGCTGGTGATTGCCTAGCAGGTGTGTAATGTTAATGTTAGTTATCAGCCCAATTCTTGCTAAGGTCCAGGTCTGGCTGTGTTTGAAGACAGGTTGTTTCAGTATCTGAGGAAACAGAAATGGTGCTGAACATTGTGAACTCATTCGAAAGCATTCCCTTTTTCTGAACTGATGATAGTTGAAAGGTCACTGCTGAAGCAGTTTAACATTATATAGCTTCAGGTATGGATTGAGGAAATTGTGCCATGATAGCCTGGAGCAGAGATAATGGACCTCCAACCACCACATCCATCTTCCTAGATATGACTCCAACTAGTCACTCCAACCCCCACCATTCCCCACTGATCCCAGACTTACTAAGGCTCTTTGGTGCAACACCTGGTCAAATTTGCCTTGATGTCAAGGGCAGCTCCTCTCACCTCCCCTCTAGATTTCACCTCCATGTTTGAACTAAGGCTGTAATGAGGTAATGTGCTGAGTGGGCCTGGTGGAACTGAAACTGAGTACCAGTGAGAAGGTTATTGCTGTGTAAAAATACTACTTGATAGCAACTTTTGACCACACCTTCTACAACTTTGCTCACAACTTAAAATAGACTAACGGTCTGACAACTGATTAGATTCTCCACATTGCCAGGGAGATGACAGCATTGTAGCAGCATTGGAACAAGTTATCTTTGGGGCAAGACTAGGTCTGGAGCACAAATATTCAGGACTATTGTTAGAATGTTGTCAGGGCAGCCAGGATATTTGCAGTATGCAGTCCTTTCATTGTGTTTTTAGCATTGCGTGCTGTGAAGCCAGTTGGCTGAAAGCTGGTATCTACGATGCTCAGGAGGAGGCCGAGATGGATCATCCACTCAGTTCTTCAGGCTGAAGACTGTGGCAAATGCATCAGCCCCATCTTTTGCACTGATGCACTGGGCTCCATCATTGAGGCTCAGGCTATTGTGAAGCCTCCTCCTTCAGTAAACTGTTTAAATTTTCCATCACCATTCAATCCTGGACATGGATTTGTTCTGTTAGCATAATTTACCTCTGTTTATCAAATGCTGCTTGTATACAGCTTTGGCACGTAAAGTAGTCCTGTATTGTAGCTTCACAAAGTTGACATCTCATTTTTAGGTGCTGCTGGTGCTGCTCCTTGCATGCCTTCCTACACACTTCACTGAACCAGGGTTGATCCCGTAGTTTGATGTTAATGGTAGATTAGGGGATGTGTGAGGCTACAAATTATGGTTAAACACAGTGCTGCTGTTATATGATGGTCTAAAACGCCTCATGGATGCTCAGTCAAGTAGCTAGATCTGTTCAAAATCTATCATATTTAGCACAGTAGTAGTGTTACACTAATGATCAATGTGAAGGTGACTCTGTCTCTTTGCAGTGGTCATTCCTGCTGATATTGTCATGGTCAAATGCTCCTGGCGATGAGTGCAAGCTCAAGTATGATTTTCCCTCACCACCTACCATAAGCACAGTCTACCAGCTCTGTCCTTTAGGATTTAGCCACTTCAGTCACGCTTGCTGATGGGCATGTTTCCAAATGGTGAAGCAGTCAGATGTTAGCTGGGTCGTGGAAATATGTTTTTCTGCACTGGACATAGAAAAAATAGCTGGAATGTGCCTAAATCAGAAGCCTTTCTTTTGTCTTTTATTTAAACAGTAGAGTTACAAAGAGAGCATTGGCATGCTAGATCATCATTCCCCCATCCCAGGCAAAACTTTTCACCCTGACCCTGCTAACCCAGGTAAACTGTTTGGTTATAACTAATAAACTATTAAAATAGGAAGGAACAAAGGGCTTTTTTTATAATTAAAAAAGTATCAGAAATCACCCAAGGATAAATTTAGGTGAAGCAAACTCAGTTGCCTTTCGTTCAAAATCATCCATGATTAATATACAGCCCACATGCTGGAACTTGTTCCATGATTCAATCGTTAATTTATGAATGATTAAAAACAATTTTTTGTGACATTTCAAAGCAAACTGTAGAGCCCATTTGACTGCAAGAGCTGTTTTGTTGACAATTACATTGCTTTAATTCAATGAAGCAATTTTGGAAAAAGGCCAAACAGTACATAATAGAAGTGAATATATATTAGTTATAATACGGATTCATTTTCCATAAAACATCAGTCAGTGATGTGCGTTCTGTTTATACAATGGATTATAAGCAGCTTTTCACAAGTTGCAAATTTAAAATGAAATCTTTGACTAATTTTGCTGACAATTTTTCTTTTCTTTTATATAATCAACAGTCTAAGCCAACGACTATTTGAACATAAAGCGTCACAGCTAAGCTTGGTTCTGTCCTCACCTGTCTTTAACACAAGTGCCTCAGAAGCTGTGTTCATTGGACTAGAAGTGGGAACCTTGGCTGATCTTCCATTCTCTAAATATGTTTTTATTCAAAGGAGCAAATAATAATAAAACAGCTAAAAAAATTCAAAGTATTCCTCAATCTTTCTGGAGCATACCCAGCTATGACTTTATGAGAAAGTTTATTCTCTTGAAGAGCGGTTGCAACTTTTTTTGTGAAATCCAATGACTTTTATTTAAGAATTCCAATTACTGCACTACTGAAATTACTAGTGTTGGAAAATAAAATAGAAAGCAGTAAATGTAGTGCCTACTTTGCAATTTACACTTATTTAAAATGGCAACAAATGCACAAATGAATGAAAATGTCAAAATCAAAACAGGGGACAGCAAAAAGCTGAATGTAGAAAACTGAGCAAGACAGACATGAGCAGCAAATCCATCCAAATCTGTGAGCAGCAAACCACTTTAGCATTTCAGCTTAAGTAACTTTGGAGAATCAGCAATCTGTAAAAGGACTTGAAAAAATGACAAGGAGATCAACTCAGATAAAAGAGAGTTAAGTATGCTGTGCACTCCTGCCAAAGGCAAGCTAGGAATGGGTTTAATAGGGAGAAAAGGCTGATAAAGACAGTTTACATCATTTTATCCTGTGGTGGTAAATTGTGAAGTATAGAAGAATGGAGAATTGTTGGATACAAATAATTAGGGATGCTCGTTTCTTTAAGAAATGGCCACCAGCAATTCTGGATTATCCTATTCATGGTTCCGGCTTAAAACCCCACTGAGATAACCTCTACATTTCCGAGAATACTCATCAACCTGTTGGAAGATTTCCTTAGAGCTGGCATTTGAAGGAAATAGGCTCATCTAAAACCTTTCAGCAGTATATGACCATCGTCAATAGTAGCTTGAGGAGAACGCAGACGTTATTTTGAATTTTATGAGATCACTTCCACTGAATGGTGCAAAGAAAATACCACAAACAAAGAGAAATTTGGAGGCACAGTTTGATGTGAGGCTTTCACACAGAGAGCATGTATGTGATGGTGCCTGCTGCTGATGTTGCCCCATCTCCATTCACATCCAACGCCTCCAGTATTCTGCCTCTCCCTCCCCACTGGTGTATGGAGCAAGTTACTACACAATGTTAACATGCACATGAGTTCTTTCTGCTGCTTACTGCTGCTTTAAAACATCTTCATACTCCAAGCTTAGAGCAAATTTAGTTGTATACTCTGTCATGTGGTAACATCAGCTTGTTGCTTCACAGAAACTTCCTCCACAGTGGAAGAGTTCGCAAAAGACATTGGTGGGGCAGGGTGAACAAAAGTTTTGAAATATTTTGTCATCTGACACACTGGAAAATAGTGGCATTTCTTAGCAAACTCGATTAGTTTCCAAACTCGCCAAGTATTAATGAGTTGCAAAGGACTGAAAGTGCATCCTTCTCTTTTCTATCATGAAATAATGGAAGGAAAACACCATCTTTCAAATTCTACAATGGGCAATGATTTATGAGGTTTAGTGATGGAACTTGTACAGCTTTTAAACAGTATTTTGTAAATAATAGTGAGTGGTTGGGAGAAGATGAAGGGAATGCTTCCACAGAATGGAGCATCTCAAACTTAGGTTACAGTTTCAAACTCCCTCACCGTACTTTCCAAGATGCTTGAAACCTCCCCGAGCTATATCCCTCAACTTCCCTCGGGTCTGGGGTCCATTAGCACCTTCCTGGCTGCATCCACTGCCAAGTTCTTAGTGTTGCTGGGACTCTTGGACCTCCAGGAACACAGGTTAGCCAACAGTATCCAAGGGTGCTCTGCACCAATTTGGCCTGTCCATTATGGCTTCAAGGCAAGCTCCTGCTGGCCTGTCAGCTGGCAACCAACTAGATTAGATCTTGAACACAGAGCTTCTGGATCTGAGGCAAGGACAAATCCATTGCACACACGCAAGACACCCACAGCTTATAGTATTTACTTGGTTTAAAGATACCAAAGCATTTGTGTTCTTGTGAAGAGCTCTGTGGTACTGCGCAGAATGGCCTTGCAAAATTCTCATTAGCCTCATACTTAAATTGCGTGCTTTCTCTGTCTCAATTCAATCACTTGGTGGAGAAAGTTTTGCACCTGCAATTTCTACCCCTGCAATCCATTTACTCTCGCTGCCCTCAGTTTGAGTAACCTACACGTGTCACAACATCGCTGGGAAAACTTGTGACGAATCAGCATGATCAAACTGCAGAGCAAACAAATTAACCTGCTCAAAATATAATGCAAGGTGATAAAAATAATGGGCAAAAAAACCATGCATTTGGCAAAAGATCCTTGTTTGTTGGTACCATGAATAAATGACCAGGCTGCTTCCTGGGATTAATGGACAGGATGTGGTCAGATAAGAAAAAAGTAGGCTTTTGATTCAGAGTATGGTGGAGAGTTAAGTTAGAGCTGGGCCCAGTAGTAAAAATGTCAACTCCAATGGAATCAAAGGGTTTTTCCTCAAATGTGCCCATTAGACACCTGCCTCCACTTTTCTCGAGACTCTTTTTATTTATTGTGTCCTTATCTTTCTGCTATTTGATACACATCAGATCGCAAAGCAAAGCATCAATTTAAAATTAAGCAGACGGTCTTAGTTGACATAGGGCAGGATTTTCCCACTGGCAAGGTGCAGGATTGGAGGTTTGATGAAGTCCAATGAAGTGACTCTCTGGGTCAAAGTGATCCCTATCCACCACCGAGGAAAAGGCCTGATCTTTGGCTGAAAGCAGCCTCCATACAGCAGACAGGGGTTCAAATCCACACACCCCCAACCCAATACATAACGAGTGACAGAATACCAGAGGTCATGTCCCTTCATAGTGATGGCTTCGCAGCTGTGACAATATTTTGGTCTGATATTTTTATCACGCTTCAGAGTGCACCTCCATCCTGTTGTCCAAACCTACAATAGCAGTGCCATCCCTCCAGTCGGGGCGCCAACCAAAGGTCTCCTCAGGCCCTTTGATTGGCCCTTCCACCTACCCAATGCACTTATTCACCCCCCCCCCCCCACCATTGGAAGGGGCAATGGGACTCTTGCTGTCTGCTTTATAATGGCCATCTCCAAGTCGATCACAACCGACATCAAGAGAAGGTTAAGAGGTGACCATATTGAGGTGTTCAAAATTTTGAACAATTTTAATGGGATAAAGAAGCATATTGTTTCCATCAGTTGGTATGTCAGTAACTAGGGGGATCACAATTTCAAGATTGCCAGCAAGACAGCGAGGAGTGTAATGAGAAGAGACTTTACTCGGCAAGTTGTTAGGATTTGGAATGCACTGCCTCGGAGAGTGGTGGAGGAGGTTTCAAAACAGGGCTGGATATATATTTGAAAGTGATGATTTTAAGGGGCTACGGAAATAAGGCAAGAGATTGGGACTAGCTGGGTAGCTCCTTCAGGAGCTGGTACAGACACGACGGTCGAACAGTCTCCTTCTGTACAGTAGAAGTCTATGATTCTGTGATTATGCCAATTCCCGGTTCAGAATATGCATCAAAATTAAACCATCATTACAATGTCTGATTATTTTGTTTCACTACCTACTTACACTAGTAACTGCATTCAGTGCTAGGGAGCAGGTATGAGTAAGAAACTAGGAACAGGGTGGACAAAGACAAACAAGTTGAACTAAGCAGAAACAGTCATGCATGAACTGACCATGACTGCATATCATTACATTGTATTGTATTGCTGTCAAAGGGCAAGTTATAAACTGACTCTTTCCAAATGGTCAAAAAGTCCAAAGCTAGAAGACCATAAGGTTCAAATAAACACAAAAACTAGAGACAAGGATGTGTGTTCTGTACCCAGTGACATATGCCTAAGCGTTTGCAAGATTTGAACTCAACTATAAAAAGTCTCCAGAGCAGTCAATTATAAATTGCATTGATGTCACCATTAAATTACTGAAACCACTGGGATTACTGTACTCATTTCTTCTTTATACAGTATTTGAATTTTTGTCAGAAAACTACGCCATTCACCCCAAGGAATAAGAGTCGATAAAGTGTGGAGCTGGAAAAAGCACAGCAGGTCAAGCAGCATCAGAGAAGGAGAGTCGACGTTTTGGATTGGGACCTTTCATCCCCTTATCCTGCAATGTAGAACCTGAAAACGTCAGGATACTTCTTACCCACTTGTCGCAATTCACAAGCAGGATTTCATCATCAGCGCTCAGCCCTAAATTTACCAGATTAGGTTAGATTAGATTCGATTCGATTAGATTCGATTCCCTATAGTGTGGAAATAGGCCCTTTGGCCCAACAAGTCCACACTGACCCTCCGAAGAGCAATCCACCCAGACCCAATCCCCTACATTGACCCCTGACAAATGCACTTAACACTACGGGCAATTTTACCATGGCCAATTCACGTAATCTGCATAATTTTGGACTGTGGGAGGAAACCGGAACACCTGGAGGAAACCCACACAGACACGGGGAGAATGTGCAAACTCCACACAGACAGTCACCCAGGCAGGAATTGAATCCGGGTCCCCTGGCGCTGTGAGGCAGCAGTGCTAACCAATCTATTAAGGATTATCTTAAATTGACAATACATACAAGCTTTCATCACTAATTTCCTGCTCATAGCCATTACTGTTCAGCTCCCAGACTATTACAGACATTCCAATAGCAACAGAACATACAAAAATATTTAATATTGATCAAAGAAAACGCCAAAATGACCAAAACATTTTCGGGAATTTAAGATAGTTACACATCCTAAAGTCAGCAGTTGTTGCAAATTAATTTTCTGCTTCAGCATTTATTTGCAGAAAAATCCATTTTCATTCCCAACATCTTTTACATTAATTTTGAGGAGCTATATTTTTGAGAGAGTATTAATAATAGTGTGAGTTCACTGACATCTTTAACGTCTTCTGATTATTTCTAACTTTCACTCTGAAAAAACCATGGAGATGTGAATAAACATACTCTCCAGCCACAGATGTAAGCAAGCAGAATAAAAGCTGACAGTGCACCCAGATCCAGAGCAAATACTATCCCACATTAGTCAGACTGATTAGAACACAATAGACAACATTCTGCAGCCAAAGGAAAGAAGAATTCTCTTAACTGATTAAGCTGAAGCAACTGAACCACCAGAAACTATAATAAAACCCTGGATTGCCATTTAATATATTTTGAAATAAATGCAATTGCTCCCACCCATCCCCTTTAAAAGTTATTTAAATCAATGTTTATGTTTGTTGGCATATGACACGGATGCTTGCCTGCAGATAATCCACCTCTACCTATCCGGATGGCGAACTCTTCATCTTGACTCTTGGCATCTTCAACTTCCTCTTCCTTCTTCCCCTTCACTGCTTTCGCCTCCTGTTTGAGCGCAAATGCCATTTGTGGAGAATCGTCAATACCCTGAAATAGAAGAGGTCATGCCTGGTCAGAATTTGCATTTGTTTTCCATGATGTTTCCTTCTTATATACCTCTTCCCATGGTATGTTTATTCCTGTTGTATGTCTCAACATTGAGAGAGTGTTCTGAGTTAACCAGTTTCTCCAAGAAACAATTACAGGTTCAGACATGTACCTGGAAAAGCAGCCTGGAGAGGTGGGCAAAAGACTTGCCTTTCAAGGAGGAAGGTTGGAGGGCAAAAAGGAGAGGAGTTCAAATAAGGAGGGGTTGGAACAGAGTCAAGAGGGAAAAACTATTTCTCTAATGGCATGTTTGACAACAAAAGGCCTGCAATTTAAGATGAATGGCAGAAATACCAGAGGCAGCAGATTGATTTTGCTTATGATGTGGGGGGAGAGAGACTGCAAGAGAGAAAACAGTTAAATCTGTTCATAAAAATGTAATCAGCTTACTTGTAAATAAACCTGGTATTTCAGCATAATGTTGCATATCTTCAGGAGCTACTATATGGAGATATTATTGAAATGGGCTTTCTGTCAATTGTTAGGTTTAAATCTGAGATTGAGATTTGAGATGCAGTAAAAAGGGTAGCAACTGTCTGGCTAAAATCTTCCAGCTTTGGACACATGCAATGGAAATGCTTTCACTGTGAACTCACCAGTCGGTGGGAAATGTGTTTCGTGTGATGGTTTATTGTGTTTGGACATGATTGCCAGTTACATTGAAAAAAAAGCTTGTTGCTAACTTCGGCCTACAGTCTTCTGCCAATTTAAATATTGTAGTGTCGAAGCAATGAATGATTTCCTTAGTGCTGTTGCTTTGTTTAATGAAGGGTTGATAATTATTACAGATCATGATGAATTATTCTAATGCTGCATCTGTACAAATCCAAATGTCAGTACAGTTATATCACAGTTTGTATTTATGTTACAACATCATCTAATAAATGACTTAGCAACAATGAAAAAAGGAGCCCCCTCAAAATCAAAATGCAACCCCCCCAATTGACATGTATCATTTTTCACAACACTTGGTAAGTTCAGGGCAATCCAACTTTGGACTGGAGTCTTAAAAGAGGTACTAGGCCCTGCACTTGCATTGCTAAACAGCCAGGTCCTTGTTTCAGACCCAAGTCTTTGTCAATGTGGTGGGAAACACACCTCACTCATCACTCTGGATGTTACGTGCCCATTTTATACCTGTAGAACTTGCATTACCCCAAAGACTTTCTGAGGCAGAGTCTTACTCCATTCTAAATTGATAGCTGTCTGAAGACAATTTTTTTTATTCATTCATGGGATATGGGCATCACTGGCTAGGCCAGCATTTATTGCCTGCCCAGAGGACAGTTAAGAATGAACCACATTGTGGCGGGTTAGGAGTAGGCCAGACCAGGTATGGATGGCAGTTTCCTTCCCTAAAGAACATCAGTGAACCGTTTTGAATGCAAACTCCGCATTTTGAAGGAAACGATTGCGTCAGGGAGGGTCAGAAGGGAAATGGTTCCCACTGCAAGCCTTTTTGCAAGTGGAGGGAGGTGAAAATGATCGGTGTATCAAGGGGAAAGGGGAGATACCAAAGTTGAATGAAATCAAGGCACTAAAGAGAAAATGACAGACAAACAGAGTTAGGGAGAGAGACACAGAGGAGAAAGCAAAACAATAAATCAGGGAACAAAACTACATAACAAAGACAGGTGACACAGGTGAGAGAATATTCTCCAACCTACTGTGTGTCATTCCACAAAAGATTGATGAGGGTAAGGTATATTCTTTTGCAGTGTATTATGACATCAAGTGAATTTAAATGTAAGCATCAATCCATAGAAAGGTGGTCTGAGTGTTCTGCATTAAATTGTTTCAGGCAGGGCTTTAATAGACAGGAGTTAAGGAATGTACTCAAATGCATTAAATAATTGTGCTTGGCCACTGTTCTGAACCCCTATCAGGTTTACTTGCCTTCTAATTTTTCAACACTATTAATAAATCTACAACACATCACCACACAAACATTCATCTTCCCCACGTAGTTCCGTCCTCAATAAGAGAATGGATGAAACAGCAGCAAACAGCACCATCTTCATCAGAGATGCACTGCACGTCACAACATAACAAACATCTTTCAAACGGAAAGGTTAAACATGAGTCAGCAACAGAAGCTTCTTCTTAATTAAAAAATGGTTGTTTGCTTCTATTTCAAACACATAATAATGAGAGATCTAGCTTTCAGTTATATTCGAGAGGTTATTAAGTATCGCTCATGACTTTGCTTGTCCCTAATACATAATAATGAGAACCTGCCCTCCATAACAATTGAGCCATCACTCTGCTTCAATAAGGACTCCATCTATTCCACTTTCATAACTCCCAGTCCTGGAAGTAAAGACAAATTCAATAGTACACTGTCATTAATTATTTAAGCAAATCAACCACAATATTAGCAGTCAACTCACATTTTCTCAAATCAAGTATTCTCAAGGTTTTGTAGGTCCTGTTCAGATTGGAATTACAGTCCAAAACAAAATCAAGATAAGGAACATCAAAGGATGAAATTTAATGTCAGACTAATTTACATACAAGAAGTGAGCTGCCTTTTTAGCACAGTTCATCATTAAATTGTAGAGAGAATTGGGGGATGGTCAAAGTAAGGCAAGTACTTAGCTGATTAATTAAAGATAAGAACATTGGGAATAGCTAATGCCAATCCTTTAAGCAAATGGCAGTCAATGGCAGGTGAAGTAACAACAGTTTGCATTTATATAACACCATTAAAAACATACATGTCCCAAATCCTTCACAGAGTTGTACAAGCCAAATAAGAAGTCACACTAAGGACGACACCCAAAACCTTGAACAAAGACATTAGCTTTAAGAAGTGTCTTAAAGGAGAGGGCAGAGAGTTTAGAAAGGGAATTTCAGAGCTTAGGTTTTGGTCAAGCTGGCCTTACCAATCATTGGGTGAAGGAAAGCAGGGATATGCAAGATCGGACCTGGAGGGACAGAATTCTGAAAAGGTGATGGGGATCAAGGTTGATTTTAGGAGGTTACAGAGATACACGAGAGTAATGCCACAAAGGGATTTGAGTACAAGAATGAGAACATCAAACGTGAGGTATTTATGTATTTGGAGCCCATGTCAGTCAACCAGCACAAAGGGCAACAAGTGAATGAGACTTCAAATAAGGGCAGGAGCATTTTGGATGAGCTGAGGTTTACGGAGAGTGGAAGATAGGCCAGGAAAGCATTGGAACTGCCAAGACAGAGAATAATAATGAATTGAATGAGGTGCTATTGTTATCACTGAAGCAAGGCTGACAGCTGAGGCAACAAGTGCTGGGGTATTTTGCTCCATTTCTCAATAGGTGTCACACAGTCTACCCTGTGATAGAGTACTGTCCTGTGCATTAGGTTGCAAAGTAAGCCCAGCTACAATCTCAAAATGTTCATCATCACTTATGTTTTTTTTTACTGATCAACCCTTAGAATAATTTCAAATTACCACAGCCAGATAACCAGCAATTAATATGCAAAAACAGCTACAAGTCAATTTGAACACCTTGCTGGGTGTTAAGTACGTACTTGGGACAACTAGCCTTTATTATTCTGCTGTTTGGGAGAGCAAAGCCGAAACAAGACAGTGGGGAAAGACAGGAGAACAACTTGCAAGGTATAATTAAACTATTAAATATTACTCTAGTGAAAGCTACTGTTTACATCTTCCCTGGGACAAGATACATGAGCAGAGTTCATCTTTAAATTACCCTTTCCAGAATTACCAAGTGCAAATTGTTTGCTTCAGTATAATTAACATTTGATTCAACCAATCAAAATAAAATTACTCCAGGAAATGCGTCCTAAATTTCTGCAAAGGAACCATAATAAAATTGAAGGGCCAGAAGCAAGATCTCACAAATTGTATTCATAACATCGGTTGGTTCATTGTAAATATTCCTTTTCTAACCAGCAGTGAGTCAGTAACTTAGTCTGATATTGTAGAGAAAGCCATGATTAACGATTAACCTAACGGTGCAGAGCTAACATCGAAGAATCCATCAATTTACCATTTGGTTTGTCCTGAAAGAAGACATAAGGAATAATAGATTAGAATCACGGAATCCCTACAGTGTGGAAGTAGGCCATTTGTCACATCGGGTCCACACCACCCCTCCAAATAGCATCCTACCCAACCCCTGTGATCCTGCATTTCCCTGGGCTAATCCAGCTAGCCTGCACATCCCTGGACACTATGGGCAACTCAGCATGGTCAATCAACCTGACTTGCACAATTTTGAACTGGAATCCTTGGTTCAACAAAATGAGGAACTTGCCTTCAGAAGCTTGGTTGGTCAATAGCAGCAGAATACGCTAAATACTAACTTTCAATATCATAGTTACTTGAATGGATACACTCAATGGTGTCACAAATTGATGACGAGTTATACAATGGCTTTCCACCTTTCAGGCAACCACAACAGATGTTTTGACAAAATTTGCTTACCAGTTCATTCAGAGTTTAACTGTTTAAATGCAGTGATTGTAAAAGACACATTGACAGATTTTTGTGTACGTTTTAAAATAAAGGAAATAGTATTAATCGTTCTGAACACTTAATCTATAAAAATGATTTATGAAAGACTCCAACTCACACTCACACATGCATTCAAGATTTACAGATGCTAGTGTTGGACTGGGGTGTGCTAAGTTAAAAATCACACAACTCCAGCTTACAGTCAAACAGGTTTATTTGGAAGCACTAGCTTTCGGAGCGCTGCTCCTTCATCAGGTGGTTGTGGAGTACAAGATTGTAGGAGACAGAATTTTAAGCAAAAGTTTACAGTGTGATGTAACTGAAATTATATATTGAAAAAGACGAGACTTAACAAACAATCCAGGTCTTTTTCAACATATAATTTCAGTTACATCACACTGTAAACTTTTGCTATAAATTCTGTGTCCTACGATTTTGTACACCACAACCACTCCGAAAGCTAGTGCTTCCTAATAAACCTGTTCGACTATAACCTGGTGACGTGCATTCAAGAAATTCACACACATTAACAAGTAGGTTGCAAAGAGGGAGGATAGATTAAATTATTAAAGCGTCCCAAAAGAAGGTTAATAAATAAAACAGAGCCCGTGGATTTACAACATGGATGGTTTCAAGCTGGATTGGTGATCTTTCCAGATTCTGCACCAACACAATTTAAGAATCTCTGTCTTCTCAGCAGTCAGCAGCTGTTTGGTTAATGTGGAAGACACTGCCTGGAGTATTTGACTGGTCAGAATGCAGGAAGGGCACAAGTTAGAGGAATAGTTGGATGGAGAGAGTGAGAATGAGAGAGAAAGAGACAGAGTGTGCGAGAAAGAGACAGTGCGAAAGAGAATGAAAGAGACAGCATAAGAACAAGAGATAAACCACGATGCTGCTCCCCACTCAAGATAGTTTCTTTAAACACTTAGGATTAGCTTGATCACATAACCTTCATTTCCAAACTGGCTGTTTGCCAAATACAGTCCCAAGTAGACAAACAGGAGGCTGGAGGAGCACAGCAAGCCAGGCAGCATCAGGAGGTGGAGAAGTCGACACTTCAAGTGGATCCCTTTTTCAGAAATGATTCCTGAAGAAGAGTTATACCCAAAATATTGACTTCTCCACCTCCTGATGCTGCCTGGCTTGCTGTGCTCCTCCAGCCTCCTGCTTGTCGACTTTAGATTCCAGCATCTGCAGTTTTTTTGGCTCTAAATATACTCCCAAGTCAACTAGGGAACTGTCACTCCAGAACCACAGTTTAAAGAATTTGGAATGTGCGACTGATGCAGTCCTTCATTCACTTTGGACAATGGACTCTGCCAACAGCTTTGTCTATATCCCACCTGAATAATAGCTGATATCTGGAGCTTTTGTGAATGGTTCGGGAAATGGGTCACTGACACATGTTTTAAGTTCAATCCACCGTGGGTTACTTCAGGAAAGCATGTCTCCTTTCTCATGGTTTTGGGCAATTTACAAGGTGAAGTTATGTAACTATTCGGAGATTTAAGAGCTGCCATTTGATTCACTTAAAACACTGTTTTCAGTTGATTTTAAAACTTATTCTGTGGTTTCAGGCCAAACAGTAAAGAATGTACTTTTTGATACAATACATGGTTTTGTGACAATATTTTCAGTGGAAACTCAATTGTGGTGATAATTGGTTAACGGGCAAGTTTTCCGAAGAAAAACAGTATTAAACTGATTTGACAGAGGATAACATAATAAGATGCAAGGAGATCAGGATGAATGACAACTCTGTTGAACTAACAGAGATCACAGCATTACACTTCCTTAAGGCATTACCAAATGATTTAACAACATGTTGTTATATTGTTACACAGGACACTACATGGAGAATGAAAGTTATCACTAGTTATTTTGCAAAATAAACTGAAAAGGACCAACTCTGCTAAGTCCACTTTACTGCTTTCAAAACTGAATAAATTACAGTTTGGATATTTTGGTGTAATATTCCCACTTCAGAGATTTGAGCACTTAATCCAGGCTGACGTTTCAGTGCCCCTTTGAGACAGCCTGTCAGATGAATCATTAAACTAAGCTCATCCCTCTCAAGTGAATATAAGAAATACCACAGCAGAGCAGAAGAGTTCCAAGTACATCTTGACCAAAATTTATCCCTAAACTGTCATGACTAAAATGGAGATGTCAACTCATTGACATCTTTGAGATGAATTTGATCTCTCACTACCATTAAAAAACCAACCTGCTATTCTTTTCTTATTTACTTTTGAACTGCACACATTTTCTCCCCCTCCTATTTTTCAGCTGTCTATTGCATGTCACCGAGAGTAAGAGATTCACACAAAGTGTCACTAACCATCCAGAGTGGATAGACAACACTCATAGACATTTCTATTAGCAGCCGATTTAAATGCCTGGAAAATACAGATACCCCCTTCAACAGCAAGTGTGGTCTTTCTCTCTCTCTCTCTGGGAGTAAGTGTACGAAATGTGCCTTGGGCGCACTCTCTATTCACCACCAGGAGTGACCACACAGAGAATCTCCCTCCAATTCTCCTTCCATCTGTCAAGAGAACTGTTCACAATGAATAAAGTCAACACCTAAGAAACAGTTGAAGCAGGCTGATCCCAATACCTCCATGATGCTGCGTGATGGGACTCTATCGTTCAACACTGCACCACATGCAACCTCCTGTTACTTCCTGGAGAAATCAAGACTGGAAAAGACAGATTTTGATTCTGAAAGAGTATCAAGAGTTATGAAGTAAAGGCAGGAAAATAAAGTTGGAGTACAAAGCAGCTGGAATCTAACTACATGGAGAGTAGGCGTGAGAGCTAAATGAAACTCTTTATTCCCTATCCTCTCGTTTGGAGAAAATGATGATGAGACTCGTTTAATACCTCCGTCAATTGACTGTGTCATATAATAAACCACTCTGCTATTTGCTTTCATTGGAAACATTTCTCCAGCTGTTGCTAACTGAAAACCAGCTTGTACTTCATACAAATCTGACCAGCTGTCAGGAACCAGTAAATGTAATTTATTTATAATTAAGAAAATAAATGAAAATGAATGATAAGGACCCATTCTTGCCTGGATTTGTCATATTGTTTCACTGTGTCACTTCACATCTTCCTCAAGACAACTGGCTTTCAAGTTTGATTTGTGTATTAGCATGGAGCAGTTAAACAAGGTGGAGTGATCCCACGGCAAACAGATCAGATGTTAGCTCTGCAGTCCTGACACATCCATTCATAAAGGGTGGCGCATAATTAACAATTCACTGGAGGAGGAGGATCCCCAAATATCCCCATCCTCAATGATGGGAGAACCCAGCCCATTGGGGAAAAAGATAAGGTTGAATCACTTGCAGCAATCTTCAGCCAGAGTGCCGAGTGGATGGTCCATCTCTGCCTCCTCCAGTGGTCCCCAACATCACAGCTATTAGTCTTCAGTTAATTGGCATCACTCCAAGCGTGATCAAGAAATAGTTGGAGGCATTTAATACTGCAAAGGCAATAGTCCTGACAACATACCAGCAATAGTACTGAAGACTTGTCCTGTAAAACGTGCCACACCTCTAACCAAGCTGTTCCAGTCCAATTACACAACTGGCATCGACCCAACAATGCAGATAATTGTACACAAAAAAAACGGATAAATTCAACCCAGCCAATTACCACCCTATCAGTCTACTCCCATCATCAGTAAAATACTAGGAAGGTGTCATCAGCAGTGCTATCAAGCAGCAAAACTTTGCTCACTGACACCCAGTTTAGGTTCTGCCAGGACCACTCAGCTCCTTGCCTCATTACAGTCTTAGTTCAAACACAGATGAAACAGCTAAGCTGAGCTGAGAGTGACAACCCTTGACATCAAAGCCACATTTGACCAAGTATAGCGCCATGGAGCCCTAGCAAAACTGGAAATAATGGGAATGGGGGAAACTCTCCATGGGCTGGAGTCATATCTGGCACACAGAAAGATAGTTGTGGTGGTTGGAGGTCAGTCATCTCACCTGCACGAGTTCCCCACAACAGTATCCTAAGCCCAACATCTTCAGCCGCTTCAACAATGGCCTTGCCTCCATCATAAGATCAGAAGTGGGGATGTTTGCCAATGATTACATAATGTTCAGCACCATTTGCGGCTTCTCGGTTTCTGAAACAGTCCATGTTCTAATGTAACAGGATCTGGACAATATCCAGGTTTGGGCTGACAGGTGACAAGTAATATTCACAGCACACAAATGTCAGGCAATGACCATCTTGAATAAGAGACAATCTAACCACAGTCTCTTGACATTCAATGGAGTTACCATCACTGAATCTCCCCCATTATCAACATCCTGGGGTTTACCATTGACCTGAAACTCAACTGGACTTAACATATAAACACAGTGGATACAACAACAGGTCAGAGGCTAGGAATACTGCAGCAAATAATTCACCTACTGAATCCCCAAAGCCTGTCCACCATCTCCAAGACACAATTCAGGAGTGTGATGGAATACCCCCACTTGCCTGGATGGGTATTGCTCCAACAACGCTCAAGAAGCTTGACACCATCCAGGACAAAGCAGCCCACTAGACTGGCAGCACATCCACACAGATCCACTCCCTCCACCGGTGACGGTCTGTAGCAGAATGTGTACTATCACCAGGATGCACTTCAGAAGTTCACCAAAGATCCTTAGCCAGCACTTTCCAAACCCTCGGCTACTTCCATCTAAAAGGAGAGGGGCAGCAGATTCATGGGAAAACAATCACCTGCCAGTTCTTCTCCAAGCCACCCACCATCCTGACTTGAAAATATATCACCATTCCTTTACTATTGCTGGATCAATATCCTGGAATTCCCTCCCCTGTGGCTTTGGGTCTACCAACAGCACGTGGACTGTTGTGGTTCACCAGAATCATCTTGAGGACAATAAATGTTGACCCAGCCAGCAGCTCCCAGTTCCACAAGTGAATAAAAAAGATAAAAGCAAGAGTTTGCAAAGTTGTCTATTGAGGCATGAAAGCCATTACGGGGCAGGACATAAGACCATAAGAAATAGGAGTGGAAGTAAGGCCATTTGGCCCATCAAGTCCACTCTGCCATTCAATCATGGCTGATGGGCATTTCAATGCCACTTACCCACACTCTTCCCACAGCCTTTAATTCCTTGTGAAATTAAGAATTTATCAATCTCTGCCTTGAAGACATTTAACATCCTGGCCTCCACTGTGCTCCGTGGCAGTGAATTCCACAGGCCCACCACTCTCCTCATTTCTGTTTTAAATTGAGCCCCACTAATTCGAAGGCTGTGCCCACGGGTCCTAGTATCCCTGCCTGACGGAAACAATTTCCCAGCATCCACCCTTTCTAAGCCATGCATTATCTTGTAAGTTTCTATTAGATCTCCCCTCAACCTTCTAAACTCTAATGAATACAATCTCAGGATCCTCAGCCATTCATCTTATGTTCAGCCTACCATTCCAGGGATCATTTGTACAGCTCCTGACCAACAGCTCAGGAGCTGTATTTGCTCTCAAAAAATCGAGTTACTTTGTGCAAACCCTGTGAGAGCTCAGTGTTGGAAGAATGTGTGTCACCTGCATTTCTGGACAATGGTAACCCCCTTGATGTTGATAGTGGAGGAGGTTCAGTGATGGTAACTCCATTAAATTGTGGGCGGCACGGTGGCACAGTGGTTAGCACTGCTGCCTCACAGCGCCAGAGACCCGAGTTCAATTCCTGCCTCAGGCGACTGTCTGTGTGGAGTTTGCATGTTCTCCCCGTGCCTGCGTGGGTTTCCTCCGGGTGCTCCGGTTTCCTCCCACAGTCCAAAGATGTGCAGGTCAGGTGAATTGGCTATGCTAAATTGCCTGTAGTGTAAGGTAAGGGGTAAATGTAGGGGTATGGGTGGGTTGCGCTTCGGCGGGTCGGTGTGGGCTTGTTGGGCCGAAGGGCTTGTTTCCACACTGTAAGTAATCTAATCTAATCTAATCAAAAAAAAATGTCAAAGGGTGGTGATATACATTGGTCTGTGGGTCAAATTGTACTCTCAGATTTCCGAGTTGTCCTAATGACTATTTCATACAATTCCTAGAGTGTGGAAGCAGGTCATTCAGCCCATCAAATCTACACCAACCAACTGAAGAGAATCCCATCTAGACTTACCCCCCCACTACCCTCGAACCCCACATTTCCCATGGTTCGCTTGCACATCCCCGGACACTATGGGACAATTTAGGATGGCCAATCTACCTAACCTGCACATCCTTGAACTTCGGGATGAAACTAGAGCACCCAGAGGAAACCCACATAGACATGTACAAGCTTCAGACAAACCGTCGACTGAGGCTAGAATCAAACCCAGGTCCCCGGTGCTATGAGGCAGCAGTGCTAATCATGAGCCAGACACTTATCAGTATGGTCAATGAAGACAATAAGGCTGTGACAGAGGATGGTGAGAAACGGAGTAAAGAGAAAAGAGAGAGAGAAAATGGAGTGATTGGAGTTGGAGGCTGAAATTCAAATGCAAGAGAAATACTAGTGATAAATTTATTTTAAAGTTCGGGGTGATATGATTTACAAGGATAGTGTCCACATACCTTAAACATAATTGGACTTAAAAATTATTGAGAGGAGCGTAAGTATTTGGTACAAAAGGAAAAAACAATGAGCCTTCTTCTGTTTAGATTCAACAGCAGAGGGATAGTGGCACCCAATTTGAGACGATTTGGTTTGCAATGCCTCCTTTGAGTGGCCAGTGTGTACAGTCAGGTTGACAAGAGTGAAAGAGGAATGCATAACCAAACCAAGCCCAGAATATTGGCGACAGGTAATTGTTGTGTGGGAGTTAAGTGCCAGAAAGCGGTGGACAAATTGGAGAAGCGCAGGACCAAACGCAATGTACACACAAACATACCACCCACCATTAATCTCACACCCTGCTCCACCCTCAGGATATGAACATCCTGTAGGCGAGACAGCCTGATCCATTGTACAATAACAGGTGGCTAAGAGCTTGTGACAGGACTTCAACCACACACAGGGCTCATGGTAATCTCGTAATGTATGTTCAAAGTCCAAACTACTGACGTTTCACAACTGCACTTCCAGAAACTTCTTATTGTGAATAACATAAACTTTGCTGTTGTCCTGATTGTATTCTCTCTCTCTGGGCTGACTGCCGAAGTTGTGACATTATAATTTGATGTTAAGGGTTAGAGCAGAACACCATCTTTACTATTTTGACAGTGAGAATTTGTAATTACTGTTAACGAATTACTGTATGGGCTGAAAACTGTTCATTTGCCAATTTACTGTTAAACAGATGTGTCTGTTCACTTATTTTCTAAACGAGGCTTGTCTAACCTTCCCACATGAGGAGGCAGGTGAACAAAATATCAGAAAGATACGGTTTTCCACAACAGTGAACATTAATCTTCAAAAAGCATTCCAAAACAATAAATTGTTCATTTAAATGAATAATTGATAAACAGCTAATACAAACCACAAGCAGCCAGCAGAGGAGACATAATTGTGTTGTGATCCTGTCACTGGCTTTGCAAGCTGGAGAGGCAGACTCATGATCTGGGAATATGGGTTTGAATCACTCCATTATAGAGGTGAAATTGGAGTTTCATTAAACTGATTTTTCTTTTCCCCCAGAACCTATCTCAATGATTAGGAAGCGGAGTTACACAAAGCAAGTGACTAGACTCCAAGTCCTGATCACCAGTGCTATGTTCAGGCGTGGGGTTTAACTGGCACTGACCTTGGTTTGCATCTCGAGGAAATACTCTGAGCTGTTTTCATGGAATCCACACTAAAATGACATCAGTAACTCGATGCCTTTCAGCCTGGGGCTTCATCATCTTCTGCTTAGTAGAGAGGTATTTGAGGAAAAGGAGGAGGAGGGGACAGTTGGCTACATGTATCACCAACCATTCCCCCATCCATTCTCTTATTCACTCATTGTGTGTCATCTGTGCTTCCGTCTGTGTATGTTGCTGTCCATATGTGCACCTGTGTACCTATGTATTTATGTCTGTCGCATTTGTTGTCTGTCGATCATGTGTTCGTGTCCATGTGTGCCTGTGTCCATGTCTGACTGTTGTGATGATGCTGCTCCTTTAACAAGGTTAGGTTGTCCTTGGATTTTTTTTTGTCAAGAGGTCGTAAAGACTCAGACTCAGACTTCAACATGCTTTTAAGTTTTAAAACAAACACTTGTATAATGAAAGGGGAGTGGCCAGTTCTCCCAGCTCAGCTTTTCTCTGGTCTGGTTTGGTTTCAGCTGTCTGACTGTTCACTGAAAGCAGGCTGTCAGTTTGAGGCTGCTGGTCCAGGTAACAGTTACGTGGAAGAGAGCGTTCCATGCTGTGTCCCTTTGCCATTTCTCTCTCCTGTAAGACCCGGTTTTTGATTTCACCTTTTTTGCCATGGAGTGTTTATGAGGATTGTTGAAGGAATTCAGAACACCATCATTAAAACTGGGATAATCTAATGGATTTTTGGATAGGTTAAGTTATTCTATATTCTGTTTTCTTTTGCTTGTGATTCATTCTGTAATCTTGTGAATAAATTCTGTTTTGTTTAAAACTAAGTGGTTTGACCAGCTGCATCCCTCCTAGAATATCCACTTAACATCTGCTTAAAACAATCAACAAAGTTAGGGTTCGGGCTATTTGCTGGAAATGTTTTGAGGGGGTCTGGCCAGGTCCATAACATGGCCTCCAAGAGCGTGTGCCCATGTGTGGTCTATGTGTCCACACATCCGTGTGTATATCTGCGTATAGCTGTGTGTGTACCTGTCTATAGTTGTATATGTGTATGCAAGTGTCTGTGCATGTGTGCTTGCATCTGTCTTTCTGTCAGTCTGTCACTCGCTCACTCAGCTCACCATCTGGGCTGTGCTGTAGCTGTAACTGTTGCCCCTCACCAGCTCTCAGTCTCTCTGGTTATCAGTGGGCCAACCTCCCTGACTGCAAGGCCCTGTTTCAAAATAAATCCTTCCTACCTGCATTGCTGCTGGGAGCTACTGCCCAGTTGGTGTGGGATCAATTTGGCCCTTAATTAAACCTTTGAATATTTTAATTGACTTATTTGTGGTTACACTTACACACACGCGCACACACACACACCTCAAGCTAGTGTCTCCCAGTGCCTGTCCCACAGGCACACTGACATAGGCCTCAGGCTGGATAAACACATTCATATTGCACCAGTTCCCCCATCACAGACTTTTGCTTTCTCACATTTACTGCTGTCAAGTTTCATAGTGAGCCAGGCATTTGCAAACACAGAACAGAATCGAATGCATGAGCAGCTTCTTTGAAATCTCCCAATTATACCGATCTGGCTTATGAACAACAGCTTGATGAACCATGAAGTACCCTTCAGCAAGCCGTGGGCTGCCTTAGACAAGCCAGGTCTAAATTGCAATCTAATGGTGCTTTTGTTTTATTGTTCATTCATGGGATGTGGGCATCATTGCAGGATTTACTAACTAACCCGAATAGCCCAGAAGAGTCAACCATATTGTTGGTGAGTCTGGAGCCACATGGAGGCCAAGCCAGGTAAGGATGGAAGTTTCCTTCTTTAAACAGCTTTATTGAAGCAGATGTGTTCCGCTGAGCTATAGGAAGAGGCTGAATAGACTGGGGATTTTTTCCCTGTCGTGTCAAAGGCAGATGGGGAGTGTCATAGAGACATAAAGATGTACAGCACTGAAACAGAACCTTCGGTCTAACTCATCCATGCCGACCAGATATTCCAACCTCATCTAGTCCTATTTGCCAGCACTTGGCAAATATCCTGGAAATCCTTCCTGTTCATATACTCATCCAGATGCCTTTTAAATGTCGTAAGTATATCAGCTTCCACCACTTCCTCTGGCACTATACATGCACCACCCTCTGTATGAAAAGGTTGCCCCTGAGGTCCCTTTATATCTTTCCCCTCTAATCCTAAACCTATGCCCCCTGATTCTAGACTACTCCACTCCAGGGAAAAGACTTTGTTTATTTATCCTATCCATGTCCCTCATGATTTTATAAACCTCGATAAGGTCACCCCTCAGCCTCCGACGCTCCAGGGAAAACAGCTCCAGCCTATTCAGCTTCCCCCTATAGCTCAAATTCTCCAACCCTGGCAACATCCTTGTAAATCTTTTCCAAACCTTTTCAAGTTTCACAACATCCTTCCGATGGGAAGGAGGCCAGAATTGCATGCAATATTCCAAAAGTGGCCTAACAAACACCCTGTCCAGCCACAACATGACCTCCCAACTCCTATACTCAATGCTCTGACCAATAAAGGAAAGCATACCAAACGCCTTCTTCACTATCCTATCTACCTGCGACTCCACTTTCACGGAGCTATGAACCTGCACTCCAAGGTCTCTTGGTTCAGCAACACTCCTGAGGACCTTACCATTAAGTGTATAAATCCTGCTAAGATTTGCTTTCCCAAAATGAAGCACCTTGCATTTACCTAAATTAAACTCCATCTGCCACTCCTGAGCCCATTGGCCCATCTGAGGCAACCTTCTTTGCTGTCCACTACACCTCCAATTTTGGAATCATCTGCAAACTTACTAACTATACTTCTTATGTTCACATCCAAATCATTTAAATAAATGACAAAAAGTAATGGACCCAGCACCAATCCTTGTAGCACTCCACTGGTCACAGACCTCCAGTCTGAAAAACAACCCTCCACCACCACCCCTGTCTTATACAATCGGCCAGTTCTGCATCGAAATGGCTAGTTCTCCCTTTATTCCATAAAATCTAACCTTGCTAACCTGTCAAACGCCTTACTGAAGTCCAAATAGATCACATCCACTGCTCTGCCCTCATCAATCCTCTTTGTTACTTTTTCAAAAAACTCAAGGATTCACTCAATCTCTCCTGTCTATACCTGACATATGCTTTACAGAAATTTATAAAATCATGAGAGTCATGAATGGGTGAATAGCCAAGGTCTTTTCCAAGGGTAGGGGAGTCCCACACTAGATGGCATCGGTTTAAGGTGAGAGGGGAAAGATTTAAAAGGGACCTAAGGGCAATTTTTTCAAGCAGAGAGTGGTGTGTGTATGGGATGAGCTGCCAGAGGGAGCAGTGGTGGCTGGTACAATTACATTTCAAAGGCATGTTGATTGGTTTCTGGGTAGGAAGGGTTCAGATGGATATGGGCCAATGATGGCAAATGGGACTAGGATATCTGGCTGGCATGTACAAATTGGTCCGACATGTCTGTTTGCGTGCTGTACAGCTCTATGATTCTCTGATAGTCAACAACACTTTCATGGTCAACATTAGAGACTCAATTCCAGATTTTTATTATGTCCACATTCCACCACAGAGGATCATAGAATCCCTACAGTGTGGAAACAGGCACTTTGGCCCAACAAGTCCACACTGACCCTCCGAAGAGTATCCCACCCAAACCCATTCCCTATCCTATTATTCTACATTTACCCCTCACTAATGCACCTAACCTACACATCCCTGAACTCTATGGGCAATGTAGCATGGCCAATTCACTAACTTGCACATCATTGGACTGTGGGAGGAAACTGGAGCACCCAGAGGAAACACACACAGACACGGGGAGAATGTGCAAACTCCACACAGACAGTCGCCCAAAGCTGGAAACGAACCCGATCCCTGGCGCTATGAGGCAGCAGTGCTAACCACTGAGCCACCGTATCTGTCATGGCAGGACTCAAAGCCAGGTCCCCGACCATTGCCTGGGTCTCTGAGTTAGCAGTCGAGCAATCATAGAAGCCATGACCTCCCCAGTGTCTATCGACAATGCAAACCATCACCTCCTCAGTGTCTGATTACAGACGCTTTTCAAAGGTGAGCAAAAACAAAATGATTCAACAATATCCAGTAGTGCCTGTAACTCAGAAAAGTTCAACCTTTTTGCCTCCTGTAAACTTAAACGCACTCATCAGGAATAACTTCTGAGTATTCCTAACCATTTCAGTAATATTTTATTAAAGCAGAATGAACAAAACAATTGATGATTGTTTTACACAACAGCTTGTGTGCAGTGTTGGGGAATGAGCCAACAGTGTGCATCAGATATATAAAACTGCCCGGAGCTTTGAAAGGAATGAATTCAAGTAACAATCCCAGGAAATCGCCCCCACAGTGGAGTTGCGTTGTGTGTCCCACTATCATTCCCAAAGCAAGATTCTGCTCTTATTGCGGGTCAAGAGCCAGAGGGTAAAACATATGCCACTGAATGCCTCAGTAACTTCCTAATGTGTAACAATACATCATGTGGAGAATGATATTGCCTTTAGAAGCCAAGTAACGTACAGCACAAGTGGGAAAATGTGATTGCATGATGCAATCGCTTCAAGCAATGTTTCACAAACAATTTGTTTTGATAAAGTCGATCTCAATCTCACCACCCATCGCGGAGGTTGCGTTCTATGTGGTGTACGGACTTACCAGCCGAGGGGATCAGAAGTGATTAAAAAACTGGCACAAAGCTGGTCACTTCACAGTGAATGCACCAAGGAAAGTGTAATTCACCCCAAGGGCACAGTACATTGGCCTGTTCTGGTTTTCAGGCTGAGAACCTCAGAGCATGCATACATCAGTCACTCAACTTCAAAATTATTTTGGCATTTGCCCATTTATTTCCTTGTATGAGAAGGTCAGTTTAGCTCAGCTGGTTGAATGGCTGGTCTGTAATGCAGAGTAATGCAGGTTCAGTTCCCACACCACCTGAGGTCTCCATGAAAATTCACCTTCTCAACCTTGTCCCTAACCAGAGTTGTGGTGTGGTCAAACCACCATTAGTTATCTCTCTGTCCTGAGACCATGGTCCTTTGGGACTGTGGCAAATTTACCTTGACATCCTTGTTGATACTGCTATGGCATGGCATCTAAGCTGATAGTCAACCATGTCGCTGTAGGTTTGAAGTCGCACATAGGCCAAACCAGGCAGGGTGATGCTGCATTTAAAATGGCGCCATAAATAACAACTTGTAGTCTTTTAACTCTACCCACTTGAATATATGTGAAAATAAAGCTAGCTCAAAAATGGCAGCTTCCTTTCCTAAACAGCACTAGTGAACTGGATGTTTCTTTTCTGTTAATTGAAAATGGTCATCATTAGACTCTTAGCCCATGCACAGTGAGGGAAACGGCTGCCTGGAGATGACTGAAATGGACAAACAATCGGAGGGTGCTAACCAAGGGCAGGAAAACAAGCAGCTCAAGTTCCAATCCTCTCTCGGTGTGGGCAGAGGTGCCAGAGAATCCGACAGTGGCAAATGTGACACTCAAATTCAAGAAAGGATGAAAGACAAATGACATGCCAGTCAGTGTAACATGGTTAAGGTTTTAGAAACAATATCTGGCAAGCAACACCAAAAGATAAAATCAACGGACACTTGAAGAGGTTTGGTTAATCCAGGAAAACCAACAGGATCTTTATCTTGAGAAGTGGGAATCGCTGGGATGGCCAGTGTTTGCGACTCCTTAGGTCACAGAAATGTAAACCTGATTTCAATGGGGAGTAGCCTACCAGCACAATCAGATCACAATTCTAGATCTCCAGACTGCAGATGCGTTCAGCCTATTAAATTGATATCTTCACTTCACTGCAGGCAATCCATCACATCACTCATTTGCAGCTTTGCAAGCACAAAATAGCACAGCTGTCAGAATGCAGAATTTTAGAAAACAACATTTCTCCTCTCCTGAATTAACTGATTACTGTGAGCATAACTCAAACTCCCAATCATTAATTATTTGAATTATGAGGGATTGCAAC
Source organism: Chiloscyllium plagiosum (assembly GCF_004010195.1). NCBI lineage: Eukaryota > Metazoa > Chordata > Chondrichthyes > Orectolobiformes > Hemiscylliidae > Chiloscyllium > Chiloscyllium plagiosum. The sequence continues at coordinate 38,390,895 of NC_057733.1, read as the reverse complement.
TTTAAAATAACTGGGCAGCTGCCAAAGCCAGAGATGTATTGGAAGTCATAGGCCACTGTTGGAATATTGCGTGTAATTCTGGTCTCCTTCCTATCGGAAAGATGTTGTGAAACTTGAAAGGGTTCAGAAAAGATTTACAAGGATGTTGCCAGGGTTGGAGGATTGAGCTATAGGGAGAGGCCGAACAGGCTGGGGCTGTTTTCCCTGGAGCATCGGAGGCTGAGGGGTGACCTTATAGAGGTTTAAAAAAATCATGAGGGGCATGGATAGGATAAATAGGTGCTGGCAGGTGGGACTAGATTGGGTTGGGATATCTGGTTGGCATGGATGGTTGGACCAAAGGGCTGTTTCCATGCTGTACATCTCTATGATTCTATGACCCAATTGTCCGGCTGGGTAATTGGTAATGTGGTACATCATGACTCCAAGTTGTACATGATTATCCAATGGAAATTGTAGAATTTAAATGAATAACTTGCAGCTGGCAACCTTGGAATAGGTACTGATGGATCCCTTCCATTTCACAGCAATCCCCACAACACTATAGTGCAGCGGACTGCATCTTACAGACATCAATGGTAAAAAGATAGAAAGAATAACACATTGCACCATGTAGTTAATGGGGAAAGACAACCTCACACCAATTGGAAGCAAATGTTCAGCCCAAAATATTTTAATTCAGCAACAGAGAAAGTATGGTTTTTTGTATGACCACTGTCTAAGGCCTTTCTGCCAAAGTATAACAGGATTCCATTCAGCCATTGGATCCTCCCGATGCTTCAGATAAATGCCTACAGGTTAAATGTAAGTACAGAGAAAACTGAACCCCAATATTTGTTTTCCTCCGCTCCAAATAAAGATGGGATAGATCTGAGCAGCTTCATTATCTGGGTGTGTACATAAAGATTTTATTTTATGAATAAAGCATATTTTTGCAATAAAGAAAATGCTTCATTGACAGAGAAACAAGCAAAGGTTGGTTTCTAAAATGGTTCTTTTAACTATGACAACAAAAGATATAACATTGATCTTCATAAACATGACAGATTTCCATAACTTTGCATGTAGTTATCAGAGTTTGTGACGATGATCAACTGTATCAGTTTGCATAGATCAACACAGTAATCATTTCAATGTCATGCATTTGTAATTTTAATATTTTCAACATCATGTTCACAGTCTAACAATCTATGTCAACCTGTCACACAGTAAATATATTCTCCTGCCAATGGTGGCACTGCAGCACAGACAGAAGGTTATAACTCGAGCATGACCCACTGAAATGGAACAATAATGTCAAAAGGTGACAGGAAGTGACTCAACTACAGAATTTTTGAAATAATCAGCAGGATGAATAAACAGAGCCATGCAATCATTTAAAACAAAGTTGTATATTCCTGAAGGAGCAGCGCTCTGAAAGATACTGTAACCTGGTGTTCTGTGATTTTTAACTTTGTACACCCCAGTCCAACACTGACATCTCCAAATCTTGTATATTCCTATACTTATACAGTTCTAAGCATTTCCATGTATTGCCTATAGGGGCATTGTTTTTGACCTACAGAACTGTACAAGCCTGAGAAGTTAATCCTCTGGAATGGAATAGGCTAAGAGTTTTATTCATCTTAATTTTTTGCTGTGTGCAAAATTCACAATAAAGCTGCTAAAAGATAGTACGACTGATCAGGTAAAATTTACCAGTTGTTTCCTTCTGATTTTTTTCTGCTCTTTATTTAAGTTGACTTTTGTGTGTCTAACAAACATATCTGTAGCCAGGGGAAAACACAAAAAGAATATTTAAAAATGAAAAATAATTAGCCCATATTGTTACAGTTGCTTTTGTTTTATTTTGATTATCTAAAGGATGAAATTCAGATGCATAAAATGGGATGTACAAATAAAATGGGATTGGGTGAAGTTGGTGAGCATTTGCAGAAAGTTAGCTCTCTCACATGCTTTGTACAACAACACCATTCCATTCACTGGACCCTTTACTGAGGCAGAAGGACCTGGCATGACAAAATGGGCCACTTGTTAAAATACATGAATGAACAGAACTCCCAGAGAGCTTTACTGGTGCAAAACAACAGTAACATAATGAAATTCCATGTGAAGTGTACAAGATGCATTTTAAAGTTAAAATGTATAATAGCTTTAAGTCTCAGTCTTCAACTGCAGTGCACAAAGAGCGGATTTACACAAATGGGGTCATTGTGACTGTGCAGTCAAGTAAAGCAGGGGAATGGCATCCTGTTTTATATCTCTCATTATTGATATCTTGACTGTAGCGTAAAGGCTTCAGTGTCACTGTAAGATATACCACAGGGGCACATTTTACACAGTCCTTGGAAGAGATGCAATGTCACATGATCTGGCGGCAAGATGAAGTGACAGTATAATATTTCTTCAATAACATTACTGTTTCCCTTACCTCAACAAGCTATAACTATTTGTTAGCTGTCACGACAAGATCAGGAATATAAAACAGGATGTATTTCTGCACTGGGAGCATTGCTTGGTCTCTGTGGTTCAGCACGTTCTGCCATACAAACCATGCTGTGCTTCCAACTTCCTGAAGAACCCACAGTGCTTCTGCTTTTCCTGAACTGTACCGTCAGGGAAAGAGATCATCTGAATTAACTGCTTTGCTTCTCATTTTGTGTTGCTCAGCTTCTGTGCTGATCTTGATCCTGTGGTCCAGGGAAAGTTCCTGGCATAGCAAAGGTGCGTTCCCAAAGCTATCAGATTATGGAGATACAATCTGTGTTATAACAATCCCAGCAAAATAAGACAACTGGCTGTGCTTGTGGAGGCTCATGAGTTAAGTTAAGCAAGTTAAAAACAACATGGCTGTCAGGGAAAAGATTTCCTACGATCAAATTATTATGAGGGAGGAAAAAAAAATTAATGCTGAGAAAGTTTTGACTTTTCTGAAAGTGTAAATCTCCACCTTTTCACTCCTACTCATCCCCTGATATCCCAGAGGCTGATATCCCATCACCTGTTAACCTGGTACATATTCTATGAGATCCACCAGGCTGACTTCATTACAATCACTGCACCACCTCAGCAACGGAGTTTGGCCACCTGGCACTGTGTAAATTTATGTTTTGTGTATCTTTTCTTTTGTGCACAAATTTCAAGGCATGACACAGTTTGTTTGTGCCTTGACATTCAAAAATGGCCGACAGGTGCCAAGTTGTCTCGAAGACTGCAAGCAGTCCATGTTCATGACCTCCAAATTCGTTTGATGTTTGGAGGTTAAAAAAAACACAATTCTTATAAGTGAACAGCACACATTTATACACAAGTAACATTCAATTCTATTTTGGAACAGACATTGTCAGAGCAACAGATGGGCAAACAAATGAGACACTGTGAGACAAATCACTGTTTTCATGATGGTATTGAATTAACTGTGATCAAAAGGGAAAATCAGGTTTACAAACTCCAGGCCTGTGGAAGCCAGACAACAGAGGCACAGGCACGCGACACTGGGGAGCCGCCAGAGATCTGAAGGGCAGACAGCACTGGAGTTCGTAAGAGCCTCGTGATACAAAAAACTGATAAATTGTTTACTGCCAAGGAAGAACATGGTACCAAGAATATCAATGAGATGTGTAGCAGGATTGTTCTGTTCTTTGCAATCTTTATTCATTAGTTAATGAAAGTAGGTTTAAGAGGCTTAAGGCACAGGCACCTTCCTGTGCTCACCTCAGACATTAAACTGCGCTGTCTCCACAGTGTTATGCTCATGTCACCAAAGTCATGCTTAGCGCATGTAGGCTGGCCACTGCTACAGGATCAGCGATTGAGTCTGGCTGTGTGATATGCTAATAGTAGTTAGACAGGAGGCTGGAAGAACACAGGAAGAACGTGGCTTGCTGTGTTCTTCCAGCCTCCTGCCTGTCTACTTTGGATTTCAGCATCTGCAGTTTTTTTGTCTCTTATCTTATATGCCAATGGGACAGTATCCATCACAGGAAGTGATGCAATATCCCATGACCATGCTCAGTTTTGCCACTGTGTGGCAAGGTGAGGCTGCTGTGAAGTGTTTCTTCAACAAAGTTCGGCCCACCAAGCCTGCACCGATTCATAATCCTGATTTAGACCCACTACTTTTTGCCCATGTGTGGTTTCCATCCCTCTGTTCATCTCCTGTTCATGGATCTATCAAAATACACCTTAAACATTGCTAATGTGCCTGATTCCCCCATCTACACTGGCGGCGCATTCCAGGCACCCTCCAGCCTCTGGACGAAAAACTATTCCTGCACGTGTCCCCTAAACCTTCCCCCTCTCACCTTGATCCTGTGTCCTCGTGTAGTTTACCTTTCCACCCTGGGGGAAAAAAGCCTCTGACCATCCAACCTATCTATGCCCCTCAAAATATTGTAGAACACTGTCAGGTCAGCCTTAGCTTCTGCCTTTCCAGTGAAAACACGGAATTTATCCAACCTCTCCTCATAATGAGAACCCTCCAGAACAGGAAACATCCTGGTAAACATTCTCTGCACCCTCTCCAAAGCATCCACGTCCTTCTGTTATTGTGGCACCCAGAACTGCATGCAATATTCTAAATATGGCCACAGTGAAGTATGATACAGTTGTGACATAACTTGCCAACTTTTATAATCAGTGCCCCAGCCAATGAAGGTAGGTGTGCTGTATGCCCTCTTAACCATCTTACCCACCTGTGTTGCCACATTCAAGGATTTGTGGACCTGTATGTTCAGATCCCTCTGTATGTCAATGCTCCTAAGGGTTCTGGCATTTATTGAATAATTCACACCTGAATCTGATCTTCCAAAATGCATTACCTGACAAATTTTCCAGATTAAACTCCATCTACCATTTCTCTGTCAAAATCTGCAATCTATCGATATCCTGTTGTATTCTTTCACAATCCTCCTCACTATGTGCAACGCCACCAATTTTGATGCCATCCGCAAACCTACTAAACAGACCATCTACATTTTTCTCCAGATTATATTATCACTAACAACAGCACTGATCCCTAAACAGCACCACTAGTTACTGATCTCCATTCCAAAAACCACCCTTCCACCATGACTCTGTCTTCTAAGGCCAAGGCAGTTCTGTATCCATCTAGTCAGCATACCCCAAATCCAATGAGACTCTACCTTCTGTACCAGCCTGCCATGAGGTGCCTTATCAAATGCCTTACTAAAGTCCATGTAGACATCATCCATTGCCCTTCCCTAATCAATCATTCTTATCACCTCCTCAAAAAACATACGTTAGTGGGAGACATGACCTTCCCCACACAAACCCATGCTGCTTATCACGAACAAATCTAGTCACTTTCTCTTGGGAATAAATCCTGTCTCTCAGTATTTTCTCCAACAGCTTCCCACCACTCACCTCAGGCTCACTAGCCTATAAATACCTGGATTATCTCTGCTTCCCTCCATTACCAAAGGAACAATATTGCCCATTCTCCAGTCAGAGAGTCATGGAATCAGAGATGTACAGCATGGAAACATACTCTTCGATCCAACTCATCCATGACGCCAAGATATCCTAAATTAACCAATACCCCATTTGCCAGCACTTCTCCCATGTCCCTCTAAACCCTTCCTGTTCATATACCCATCCAGATGTCTTTTAAATGTTGTAATTGGAGAAGTCTCCAACACTTCATCTGGTAGCACATTCCATCCACGCTTCACTCTTCACGTGAAAAGGTTGCCCCTTAGATCCCTTTTATATCTTTCTCTTTTACCATAAACTTATGCCCTCTAGTTCTGGACTCCCCCACCCCAAGGAAAAGACTTTGTCTCTTTACCCTAAATATGCCCCTCATAATTGTGTAAACCTCTATAAGGTCACCCCTCAGCCTCTGACGCTCCAGGGACAAAAGCCCCAACCTATTCAGCCTCTCTCTATAGCTCAAACCCTCCAACCCTGGCAACATCCTTGTAAATCTTTTCTGAACCCTTTCAAGTTTTACACCATCGTTCCTGCAGGAGGGAGACCAGAATTGCATACAGTATTCGAAAAATGGCCTAACCAATGGCCCTCTGGAAGCTTGCCTGAGGCCAAAGAGAATGCAAAGATATCTGTTAATGCCTCAGCTATTTCTTCCCTTGCCTCCCACAGTTTGTGGTGTTAGATCCTGCCTAGCCCTCAGGGCTTGTCTATACTAACGTATTTCAAGACGCACGACACTTCCTCCTTCGTTATGTTGATTTACCAGAGAGTATTCACACACCTTTCCCAAACCTCAACATCCCTAACATCCCCATTCTTTCAAGAACACTGATGTAAACTACTCATTAAGGATCTCACCCATTTCATTGGCTCCACACATAATCTCTCCCCTTTAACCTGAGTGGGCCTAATCTTTCCCAAGCTACCCTCTTGTTCCTAATGTATTTATATAATGCCTTGGGATTCTCCTTAACCCTGCCAGCAAGGACATTTCATGGCCTCTTTTAGCCCTCCTAACACGCCATTGGAGCTCCTTCCTAATTTCTCTACATTCCTCAAGCACTTCACCTGTTTTTAGTTGCCTAGACTTTAGGTATGCTCCCTTTTCTTTTCAATTTAGCTGATAATTTCCCATGTCATCCAAAGTTTCCGAATCCTGCCATTCCTGTCCATCATTTTCACAGGAATATGCCTGTCTTGCACTCTAATTAACAGGTCTTCAAAAGACTACAATATGTCAGATGTGGATTTACCCTCAAACTGCTGCTCCGAATCCATATTCCCCACTTCTTGCCAAATTTAGCTTATTTAGCTTTCCCCCAACTTAACACCTTCATCCAAGGTCCACTCTTGTCCTTAAGCATAAGTATCCAAAAATTTACAGAATTTTGGTCACTATTCTGGCTGAGGCACTTGGGGCTGTTTTCATTGGAGAAAAGAAGGTTTAGGGGTGACTTGATAGAGGTGTACAAGATGATTAGGGGTTTAGATAGGGTTGACCTTGAGAACCTTTTTCCATGTATGGAGTCAGCTATTACGAGGGGGCATAGCTTTAAATTAAGGGGTGGTAGGTATAGGACAGATGTTAGGGGTAGATTCTTTACTCAGCGAGTCGTGAGTTTGTGGAATGCCCTGCCAGTAGCAGTGGTGGACTCTCCCTCTTTATGATCATTTAAATGGGCATTGGATAGGCATATGGAGAATAGTGGGCTAGTGTAGGTTAGGTGGGTTTGGATCGGCGCAGCATCGAGGGCCAAAGGGCCTGTACTGCGCTGTATTTTTCTATGTTCTATGTTCTATTCTCAAAATGCTCCCCCACTGGAACTTTGATCACCTGGCCAGGCTCATTGCCCAATACCAGGTCCGATATGGCCCCCTCCCTTGTTGTACTATCCATGAAGTCCGTAAACACAGTCAGTATGTGGCAAATTAAAATCACCTACCACATCAACCCTGTTATTCTCACATCTTTACAGAATCTGACCACATATCTCTTCCTCTATATCCTACTGGCATTTGAGAGATCTGTAGTACAATCCCAGCATTGTGACCGTAGCCTTCCTATGCCTGAGCTCTATCCATAACAACTTGCTCCACAATCTGTCCAGGGTGTCCTCCCTCAACACAGCTATGATATTCTCTCTAATCTGTAACGCAATCTCCCCACCTCTTTTGCTTCTTCCTCTGTCTCGTCTAAAATTTCAACATCCTGGGCATTAAGCTGCCAATCCTATTCCTCTTTCAAACATGTCTGTGATAGCAAACAATATCATAATTGCATGCATTAATCTAGGGTCTAAGTTCATCCATCTTACCTGTTCTACTTCGTGCATTGAAGCAAATACAGTCCAAGCTTCCAGTTCCACTGAGCTCAGCAACATCTCCCTGACTGCTCTTCCTCTTCCCTACATTTGCCTTAGACTCAAGCTTTTCCCCAGTCTCTATATTTACTGACCTGCTGCTCTGGTTCCCACCCTCCTGCCACACTAGTTTAAACCTTTCCAAGTGGCATTATCAAACCTTGCTGCCAGGATATTGGTGTCCCTCTAGTTTAGCTGTAACCCATCCTTCCTGTATCAATCCCTTCTTCCCTGAAAGATCGAAGTATCTGAAGCCCTCCCCTCACCACACTAGTTCTTTCACCACATGTTCAACTGTACTCTGTCTCTGTTCCTAGCCTTAGTAGCATGTGGCGCGGAGGGAGGGGGGGGGGTGTAATCCTGAGGTAATTATCCTCGATGTCCTGCATTTTAGTTTACTACCTTTACTCTCAATTGTCTTTGTTAGCACAGCGCAGCTAACTGAGGAACCCACTAAATGTGGACACACTGCAACTCGCAGGGATGCAATCATCCCATATGAAGAAGACGTGATCTTGTGTGGGGATCAAACATAGCATGAGATGCAATGCTGAACTGAACGTAAGTTAGAGGCTATGGAAAGTATGAGGGCAGGTACTCAGAAATATGGAAACCAACCTCTCTTGTCATTGAATGCTCGATAAAAACTGAAAGAAATACAGATGCTGTAAATCAGAAGCAAAAATATAAGATGCTGGAAAAGCTCAGCAAGTCTGCCAACATCTGTGAAGAGAAATGAGAGTTAACGTTGAGTCCCTCAGACCTTTCCTCTTGCAGTTGGCTTCAGGCTGACGAAAAACGAAAGGAAATGACCCTGACTCCTGTCAGAACTTCAGTGAGGCAAGTTTACAAAGCATAAGACACTGGACAAAAAAACATTGTCCAGTCCCTAACAATGATGAGGTTGATTAATATTCAGATCATGAAATATCAATCTGGATGGAATGACCGATCAGAGGATGTGACCAAATTAAAAGTGACTGGATTGTCAGTGTAAACAAAGGAAAGATTAAACCCTCACTAGGATATTTATTCCTTAAGTTTGAAAATGTAAGTTTTAGTTCACATAACCACCAATCATTCCCTTCAGACACAGCATGTTAAGAAACCAGAAAACTGGGAGCTGTTCCATTTTTACTGTGATTTAAACTTGGGTTATAAAATGTATCAAAAGAAACTATAAATATTGGGGACATTTCAGTGAAGACAGAAAGACCTTCAAAACTTAAAAATAGAACACCAGAAGAATTTATTTTCTGTTTTACCTTAAAATCTTGAAGTAATTTGAAGACATCCTCAACAATTGGAATGAATTCTTTCTGAGAGTTGGAACATGCAGAGCATGATCAGTTTTATGGGCAGAGTTGTGTTTCAACAGAAGACGGTTGTAAAAGGTTGAAGAAATGAGGGTTATATGGGAAATCACTCACAACTATCATTCTCAGTTACTCCATATTCTGCATCAACTGCCTACAGCCCCTCAATTCATTTTGTTTCCTCTCTTCTTCATTTTACCCTCAGAGGTTTCAGCTAGCTTTTCCAATGGCTGACAATGCCACTTGGAACAAGCAAGTTCCAGTTCAAGTGTAATGGTGAACTCGAGTTGAAGGTAGCACAGGCTTCACACTCCTCCATTTTTCAGGAACTTCTCCACTTCCCACTTGACTGAAGGGAACTTGGATTTAAATGGCTCTTTTTGCAAACTCTGGACAGTTTAAAATGCTCTGTTTGTCAAGGTGCAGTTCTTGTTGCAACCAAATGGGGGAAAAAAAGATCTCTCAAACAGGACTGAGTTTAAAGTCCAGTTGATCTGGTTTTAGGAGATGTTGTTTGAGTGATAAATATTGATTGAGAAGTGGAAAAGCTTGCCAGCTCATCTTAAAAAGAGCACCACAGAACTGTCATTGTCTCCCAAGAGGACAGACAGGGCCTTAATTTAATATCTCATCTGAAATACACCACATTGTCTGTTCTACATCAAAGTGTGAATGCGTATTGCTTCCAAAAAGTGTAATTGAGCCACATTCGGGGGCCGAATCATTATCTTAAATTCTGAGAAAGGGTCACTCGACTTGAAACTTAACTCGGATTTTTTTCCACAGATGCTGCCAGACCTGCTGAGCTTTTGCAGCAATTTCTGTTTGTTTCTGATTTATAACATTTGCAGTTCTTTTGGTTTTTACCTTAAATTGGTTGCTATGGTAGCTATTAGCACACTTAGGTTTGTTAAGCCAGTGCTGCTCAATGAGAAATTACATCAAACAGTATAGGCAACTCATTTGCTGAGGTATAACTCCCACTCAGGATCTGTTCAATTTTACTGGTGGTTTGGATCCTGATGCACACTAAAGTCCCCTCAGCTGGAACCCAACATTATATTCAATCTGTATCATCAAGAATTATTATAATTAGGGTTTGCAGTGTGGAATTTTGACCCACAGAAATGAGATTGACCTGACTATATGCATGATTGGAACTGAAATGCCGAGAAAAACACAAAGTGTTCAATCATAAACTTGAAACAGATGACATTGCAAAGACATTTGAAATCATATGGGTAAATTATCCAGGTCTGTCAAAGAGCACAGAAATATAAGATCAGTAAATACACACTGATATCTAATATATGTTGGCTATGTACTTTTCAAAAACATTTTAGTGAACTTTAGAGCACTTCACTGATAGACAGAAACCTTCTGACCACAGATTATATTTGACCCATCAGCTACTAATAAAATGAATGTCTGTCTCAACATAATTTCAGGGTGAAGTCTGATAACAATGAATGACCACACGATTGTGACTGTTGTGTTTTATACAGACCACAGAACACAAAAGTCAATATTTCATAAATATACATGACTGGGTAAATAAACTAAAAGGTTTTTTGTGCCTAAGCCCTGCTGGTTATACATTGATGCCATAATTTTTCTTTTTCTTCCTTTCCAAATGGTATTTGCACCTTGCTGAGTTTTCATTTATCACTTTTACTTTTAAACAATCGTAATTTCCACTAACCTCCAGGCTTTTGGAAGTGATTTGAAGTTGGTGATTGTTCTCATCCTTTCTAAAATAAAATGCCAAAGGGCTTTCTTCATTCTTAGTCTGTTATGCAATCAAGTGAGGGTCATACTTCACAAACAAAGTCATTAAAACATGCTTCACAAACAGTCACTTGGGACGGCACAATGGCTCAGTGCTTAGCACTGCTGCCCCATAGCACCAGGGATCTGGGTTCGACACCTGCCTTGGGCAACTGTCTGTGTGGAATTTGCACATTCTCCCCATGCCTGTGCAGGTTTCCTCTGCATGCTCCAGTTTCCTCCCACAGTCCAAAGACGTGCAGGCCAGGTGAACTGGCTGTGCTAAATTGCCCATAGTGTTCAGGGATGTGTAGGTTAGGTGCATTAGTCAGGGGTAAATATAGGGTAGGGAATGGGTCTAGGCTGGTTACTCTTTGGAGGGTCAGTGTGAACTTGTTGGGCAGAAGGGGCCTGTTTCCATACTGTAGGGAATCTAATCAAAACAAAATGATGGTTCATTACCCATTTGATGCAAACGAAAGAAACATCCTGTGCGTCATTGCCTTGCAATCTAGATTAGAGATGCTAAATTCTGATTCATTAAATGGGTGTCATCTACCTCCGAAGGGGAGGCACATTTTAAAAACTATGTCATTGATTGTCTTGTGTGGTTGCTCATGGGTGCTGTCCCAAAAAGACGAGACCTCTCAGATTTCACTGTTTCCCAGGAAATGCTGTTGAAAAGTCACCACCCCACAGGAGTAACAATCTTCCCCTGACCCTCACAGAGTGAAGTAAATTATCAATGTTCTACCATTTGGCATTCTTCTAAAGGCAATAGATCGTCAAGGGAGGGAGCCAATTCTCTGATCACTGCGAGATTATCTCAGTTCAGTACACTGATTACACTGAATGTATCTGAAATAACTCCACAAGAGACCGGTATGCCATCACCAAGTCACCCTTTATTTACATACAGAGAGTCCTTGGAAGAATGCTTAGAGTGCTTCACTGCCACAGAAGGCTGTGGAGGCCAGGTCATTGAGTATATTTAAGACTGAGATGGATAGGTTCTTGATTGTCATAGGGAACAAATGTTATGGGGAGAAAGTGGGAGAATGGGCTTGAGAAATGTATCAGCGGTGATTGAATGGCAGAGCAGACTCAATGGGCTGAATGGCTTAACTTCTGCTCCTGTGCCTTATGGTCCTTAACACTGATCCAGCTGCTTCAGAGCTAGCTCTCGGGGTGAACATAACCTTTGACACTCCTGTTTCTTATTTGTCAACCACGGCTCCCTGATTGGACCAATTAACAGCCGCACTCAGGGAACTCATACTCTATGAGGTCTACCTGGCTGACCTCATTACAATCATTACAGTGTCCATCATTCGTGATGCACACAAAAAAGGCCATTCAGAAGCAGGTCATTAAAGCTCTTAAAAATAAGTGATACAAGGTCATGCCTTTGTCACATTGTGTGGGAACAAAAAAGCAACAGGAGAATTACAGTTTGTCTTCCAAAGTCTTGACAGTCCTAAACTTGCTAAGCAAAGCCGGCACAGCGAAATTAAATAGGCCCAGCCAAATCATGAGTTTCACACAAAAAAAGGCCAATTTCACTCATACACTTTGAAATTAACTCCAAACAAGATTTAAAAACTCTATTTATGTCCGATCTGTTTTTTGACTTGTGCTCAGTGGACTGATATACATAGCATTTGTTTTTCATTAGTCACCAATGAGGCATCAAATAATTTCCTCAAGGGCAGGTTAACACAGGTCACATGGCACATTAAACTCTCCATAAGTGATCCTGGCCCCTAATTTCACCCTCACATGAGCATTGCAGTTGAAATCCATGTTCATCACTGGTTTGTGAGCCATTTATTCAAATGAAATTTGGACGCAATTGAGCACTGGGATGCAGATTATGCAACTGGGAACATGTTTGGTTTTTACGTATCCTTTAAAGGTTTTGCAAGTATAATATAGTCACCCTCACTCACCAATCTCAAAGACAGGTTTGTCAAAATATTACAGTTGTGCGTGATGCGACGGATGATATTTCTTATACAGGCACTCAAGAAATTAGTTGGAATGGCTTGTGCTTTTAATATACTTGGACTTAGAAACGCAGTGCTATTACATTTGTAGATTACTAAACTAAAGTCACAGAATCAAAGGGCTGGGAGCTCAGGAATTACAAAATGAGTTGGATGGAAGTTGATACAGACAAAATGTAAAGTACTACAAAGCATAAGGAAAAGATGGTCAATACCCATAATTTAAAGTTAGCATTTAAGCTTACGAAGAACAAAAATGCAACAAGACGTGGCAGCCTCGATAGATTTGATGATCAAGGCAGAGAAGATCAACAAAGCTAAAAGAATGTTGAACTCTGTAATCAAAGCAGAGGAATACCAATCAAAAGATGTGTACATGGTGTTGAGAACAAATCACAATGATTCAAAAAGCTCAGAGGGTCAGGCAGCATCTATGGAATGAAACATAGTTAAAGTTTGAGGACAATGACCTTTCATCACTGGTCTGATCAGCCATTAACTCCATTCCTCTCCACAGTTGCTGCCTGGCCTGATGGGCTTTTCCAGTCTTTTTCCTTTGATACTTCCTCTGATTTCCAGCATCTGTCGTGTGTTATTTCCTACCATGGTCCGGCTGCAATTGGAAACCACATCCAGTTATACTCATCCAAGCACAAACAAGTCATTCAAGCAGTGAAGACATAGTAGGGATCAGACAAAAGAACGAGATGATCCCTATTGTCCAAGTTATAAGGAATCCAAGAAGCAACTTTCGTGTTTTAGGATTGGAAACATTCAAGAAACAATCTAAGAGCTAAATGAAAAGCTATTACACAACACAGATCTTGCAAAAAAAAAGTTCAATTTGATAACAGCCACAATTTCTAGCCAGCTCCATGGCCAAAACAATGGCAAATCAACAATGATGAAAAAAAATCAGACCTGAAAGTCAACTTCATTTTACTTTTATTCCATTTTACTGGAACAAAACAAAATTACTTGGAATATGTTTGCGAAAAAAAAGCACTTGGAGATGTGCAATGTTGTTAAATGAAAGCACTGGCAAACAGTACACCAGTTTAGTGAAGAAAATAAATGCCCAACCTTGAATAGAATGTCACTACGAGTTGATCAACAGCTTGCAACAAATCCTCTGTAAAGAGATTTACTGCTAATCTGGCATTGCAACAAAACCTCTGCTCATCTTAATTCCTGTTTAATATTAACAACAATATTAGTACTAAAAATGTGCAAAGATTAGACACAGGGTTACATTATTCCTACCGGCTTTTCTTGCTAATCTTCAATTTCTGTTCCACACTAAAGAGATTTATAAATGAAATATAATGTTGAATGCAATAAGTTAAATTGAAACCACCTACACAGCAAAATCATACAACACCTGGTACCCTTCAAACACTAATCTGTTCAATCACTCATATTTAAAGATTTCACAGAATTTAGCTGTTCTAATTGTAAAGATTTGTAACGTTATTCTTTATTCAAAAAGGCACATATTTTCATTGTTTCGTGTTACATAACCTTGAACCATTGATTTGCAAAGTACATCTTTTCTCCCTCTAACTTGTCAAGTAAAATGTGTTTTTGATGAGTCTGTGGGCCTCCAACTTCAATCCCCATGCTCGGTGCGGTTGGGTCAAACTGACCTTTCAATGCACAGAGCAGTGAGACCTAGAGAGAGTGCATGGCTCAGTTGAAATGAGTGAAAACCGCTCTTGTCAAATACTTTTGTACTTGTACCTGCATTGTCTCAAGCTCTCTGGCTTGGAGGCAAGGGGAGCTCACTGGTACAGATCAAAGATTAAGCTTTGCCTCAGTTTGCCCAGAAAGTAAACTCTCAATCTCAGGTCAATGACTGAGGTGTATTTCTACAAGGAAGAAGCATAAGCGGGTAATCACATTTGCCGTGATTTAATTCCCTAGTTCCCTTGCTTCACAACAGCAGCATCGGCCTGCCCCAGTAACATCGTATCCCTGTAAAGTTTGTTAGAAGGGAGATACTTTACTTTTACAAAGCCACAGGGAATATGAACACTGTATCTTCACAAAATGGACTCCAGAAAGTCTAGAAATTTCTTGTGATTTCTGGGCAGTCAAATACAGACACCGAGAGAAGGCTTATGCACGAAATGTTGACTCTCGATGCTCCTCGATGCTGCCTGACCGGCTGTGCTTTTCCAGCACCATACTTTCAGTCAGATACAGACAACAAGAACAAGCAGGAAAAAGACTGTTCAGAGGCCAGTATCCCATCACCAATTACCCTTTATTTACAAATACACAGCCGTTGAACAACAGCACTACTTATCACTGAGTCAGGCATTCGAGGGGCTCAATATCCCTGATACTCATCCTTCTATGTCAGCCCGGGCACACTCATTGGACCATTAACAGCCCCAATCAGGGAACTCATATTCTGCACAGTTCAGCTGGCTGACCTAGTTACAATCACTACATAGGCCACAGGGCCTTCGAGTCTTCTCTGCCATTCAATAACATCATGGCTGATCTAATTTTAACCTCAACTTTATATTCCTACATATCCTCAACAATCTTTCATTCCTTGGTACTTAAGGATCTACCTATCACTGCCTTCAAAACATTTAAGGATTCTGCAACCACTGCAATTTGAAGAAGGGAATTCCAAAAGCTCTCAATCCTCAGGCCAAAAAATATTTTCTCACCTCTGTCTTAAACAGGCAATCCCTTATTTTTTAATCTATGACCCCAGTTGTAAATTCTGAACTTATTTCTAAGAAGTTGCCCAAAATACAAATAGCCTCCCTCCTAAGTCATTACTACCTCACCATTCCAATTGAAGATAATAATGGCTGCCAGAGTCACTGACCCCATGGATTTCAAATGAAGTCATTCAGAGAAGGCAATCATAGCTGAAATGCTGATGGGATATCAAACATTCCTCCATTGTGTGTCAATCGAATCAGCTTCAACTCATTGTGTGGATTGTGGAACACTCTTACTACATGACTAAAACTGCCTGGAGAAAGAGCTTCCACCTTCTTAATGCACAAGGGTAGCCCAATGCATCAGTTTGGGACACAAATTCAAGAGGGAAGCCATTTCTCACCCAGTGCAAGGGAGAATAGCACCTCAGAAATCATCTCAGGCACCAAAGAGGTGCCTCTCTTTTTAACCTACAAAGTTATCTTTCTTCATTTCAGGAGCTTGGCTATAATTTGCTATGAAACAGCCAGAATGATCCAGTTTCCATTGTTTCCAGTGAACTCTGATAAAATACTTCAGATCTGCAACATTTAATCACCATCTTAAGGACTGTGTGAACAAGTGAACTTTTTCAGCTTTTTAGTCATCTAGGTGTATGTTCCATCTTCAGAGATCATTATTTCTTGTATCCAAATATCTCTTGAGAAAAGTAAGGTATTGTCCATGTATCAGCAATGGTCTGTAGCAGAATAGAGTCAGAAAGTCATAGAGACGTACAGCACAGAAACAGACCCTTCGGTCCAATTCATCCATGCTGACTAGGTACCTTAAATTAATCTAGTCCAACTTGCCAGCATTTAACCCATATCCCTCTAAACCTTTCCTATTCATATACCCATCCAAATGCCTTTTAAATGTTGCAATTGTACTAGCCACCACCACTTCCTCTGGCAGCTCATTCCTTACACATACTACCCTCTATGTGAAAAGTTGCCCCTTAAGTCTTTTACAGAGGAACTTCGATTATCTGAGCAAGATGGGCGAGCACTATTTTGTTTGGATAATTGATTATTTGGTTAATTGATTCAATGCCTTTCCTCTGGGGCTCAGAGTTTTCTATTAAGTCCGTTCCCAGTTTAGGAGACGAGGCAGCAGCACACCATGCACGAGCCCCCGCCCCCCAAGCCTTTCCAACACCGCCCTCGCCCACCTCCGTCCCCACTCCCATCCA